>NC_045796.1:38716897-38911207 GCF_009873245.2 Balaenoptera musculus
AAGTGTTCCTGCAAGTGGCATTGCTTTCCTGCTGCCTCTTCCACCTGCTGCCGTTCGTGGCTGCCTTCATAATGCCGCGTCCATCTGTTGAAAATGTGCATCCAGAATTCATCATTTTACATCCTGAGAGGCACCTGAATCTCCTTGTCCTCTTCTTAAGTGAGCCCTCAGAGAGTCACTTTATAGGCACAATTAGTTAAGTGTTGTGATGCCACTGAGATCAAGCACAACGGGTACAGAACTTTCAGTAGCTCAAGGTGGTTTGTTCATATTCAGAGAGTTGGCTCAATAAAAAAGAGAAAAGTGCCCAGATCCTATAGTTTGCTATTTTGCTTATAAGTAGAAAGTATGTACTAGGAACTAATTTTATACATATGTATATGTATACATATATATATAATTCCCACATATATACTGATGTATATATGTATACATATATTCATATATATAGACAGACACTTATTGTCATCGTGTGTAACATGGCTGATGATATACTGGCCACGTTAAACTTCTGTGCTCCACATAGACCTTTTGGTGGAAGTGAAAAGCCCCAGTTAAGATTCTCCCAGCCCCATTTCTGACTAAGTGTACTTCAAACATGAATGAGGACATTAAAGCTGAAATTGCTGATAAGACAAGGCAACAAAAAACAAAACAGAGAGCAGTAGAGTAAAAAGAGGGTAACTTTTAAGTTTTTAAGTACAGAAGTGGTGTTTGTCCCCCCCTCCCAGTGCTTAGTGTATTACTATCTGGCTGCCCCGTGGTCTCAGCTAGGTGCCACAAAGATAAGAGTCAGAGAAACAAATTATAGTCATAACTGATAATAATTTAATGTGTTTTAGCCCTTGAAGAGTATTTGCTATTTCAAAAAAAAACCCTCTGAGTCACAATGGCTTAAAATACACACGTATACACACACACACACAATGTACTTCCGATAGTGGAGCAGAGTAGGAAGATAAGGTAGTTATTTGAGGCAAATTATAAGGAAGGTACCCCAGTGCATCTCAAAACATACAGCCAAAGTGCTGCCTATTCCAATCACACATAAGAGCAGCCCTGTGTTTACTTCTAGCTGGACAAATACCTTTGTGGGGCTTGGTGAAAGGGAATATAATACAGATCGTCCTATAATGATCATTCCTGAAAGAGGATTTTTTTAAAAATTCTTTTGGACTAGAGGGATTTTTGTAATATTTATGTAAACCATGTCCTTAATATTTTAATAGTTAAAACATAAAATAATAATCCTATTTCACACTGAAAAATTTCATAAGATCTAGAACCATGTCTGTGATTTTCACTGAAATACTCCTAAGACCCATCACTTGGAACATGACAGGTGATCAATAAATATTTGTGGAGTGAGAAACAGCTTTCTGGGGTAGGCGTTACTATCAACATTGTAAAGGTGAAGATCTTGAGGCTCAAAGTTAAGTGACTTGCTCAACTATGTTTGGTGGTTTTGCTACAGAAACAGTGAACTGTGGTATCTTGCTTCTTTGACATCATTAGCTGTTCCTATACTTCTTCCTAAGAACATCCACCATCTATAAACTCTCCCCCTTGGAGAGCTCAGTCAGTCTCAGCTTCAATCCAAGTAACAAACTATTGACCACAAAGTGTATCCAGGCATTGTGCTACCTGCTGTTGGATTACAAAGATAACCCCCTGGCCCTGTGAAGCATACCATACACATGTAGTAAAATCCTATGAAAAGGTACCTTCACAGTAAAGAAATCTACGATGTTAAATAATTGCAATTGTCTCCTACACATTGCCTGGGCTCCTTCCTCAAACTAGTAGGGGAAAACTTGGTTAGAATTAAAGTTCTTCTCTTCTTGGGGGGTGGGTGGTGACTGAGTAAACGTGGAGAGGAAGACTACTCAGAAGACGATAAGCAACAGAGTTTCATATAATAAGAAAGCAGAGGGTTCCCCTGCATTCCCAGGGTTCTCCCAGCCAGAGTTCCCTGGGTCAGGCTGGCAAAGGGGGAATTAACCAAAGAGAAGCCTCCTGAAATTGCCATCACTGTCCTGGAAATCCCAGCCAACCACAGGACCCAGAATCATTCCCATTGATATTTAAACTTTTAGGGACCAAAACCATCGCCAAGATCAGGAAGGGGTGTTTTTAGCAGCCAGCTCTTCCTTGAGAACCACAAGCCAGTTAGTTTACTTGGGCTTGCCTATACTTACAGTATTAATCTCCCAAAAATGTGTGCTAACATTTTAAGCATTTTAGCACTGAAGAATGTTTTGAGTCCCTCTAATTAATTAGACTGTGTTTTATTGTATACCAATAATACAAGACAAAATTTAAGAATAGATTCAATAAAAGATGCCAAAACAAATTATTATGTGAACTCATAGGAGGAAGAGCTCACATCTGATTGGAGAAGAGAGGAAATGAATCATAGACAAAGCGGTGCTTGAAATCTGTCTCAAAAGCTAGATAGTATTCTGATAGAAATGAGGGCATAATTCCAAGTATACGCAACAAACTGAACAAAGGCACCAAAGTAGCTATTGTGAGGGATTCTGGAAATAAAGCAGTACTTTAGTTTTACTAGATCACAGGATATAAGGAGGGGAATGAAGCATGTGGGGGTTTAAAGGAATGAATACTGATTACAGACAGTCTTGAATACTCTGATAAGGACCATGAGCAAAATGATGGTAGAACTGGGAGACCACAGAGGGTTTTGACCACGGAGTAAGGGGGCTTAGCATGATAGGGTAAGTGGTGATTCCCAAGCCTAAATTTCGAGTTCTAATCTCTTAATCAAATTAGATCTCCAAATGCTGTAAGATACCAAATCTTGCATTTCACTGTAAACTAGAAGTCCCCTATTACTGACAAACTTACTGTCTCTACTTCTTGACAACCAAGTCCAAGTTATACGTCCAGCTTTGATTTTTTGGCATCTCGGATTATCTTAGGACATTTCTGGATTCAATAACTACATAGGTGATGAGGATGGAACAGAGAAGGATCTCACATCAGCGTGTTCCAGGGGCAAGGGGCGGACGGATCTCTCAAAAAAAGACCACACAAACCATCAAGACACTCCAAACACTGAGTGAAGTGGAAGCTAAAGACACACAGATATTCTGCATAAAAGCTAGACTGGCAGTAGAAAACAGGGACGCAATAACAATAAACAATAAAATCCAGGGGGAAAAAGCGGTTACCTGGGCAATAAATTTAAGCAAGGACTTAAAAAATTAGACAAAAAGATAGGAGACCAGTGTTAGGTACAAGGTGAGAACATGAGGGAGGGAATAAAACAAGAGCCCAGATAACAGGACCAGGAAACATGTTTAGTGTCGATCTGTTAGGTAAGAAACGGCTGCAGGGCTCATTGAGTTTTCAATGTGGGCTGGCCTGGTTCCAGGAACAGGAGTGAAGCTGAGCTTCCAGACGGGGTAAGGGGAACTGACGGATTCTGGCTGAAGGCGGAGGCAGGGAAATGGCTGGGCAACACTCCAAATCCATTTGACATTTTCGCTTCAGAGTTATTTTTCGAACTTTAATCATTTGGGGAACTTTTTATATATGCCCTTTCTACACCTCCATGTCCTTACTGTAATGAAATGAGGAAACTGAGATATGATACAGAGATGAGAGGGAACTTATGTCTTTATAGCGGAGACCACTTTTAAGTAAAGTTTTTCTACATCTGAGCCGGGATGACTAGGATTTACATTAAAGCCATCAGAGGCCATTCATACAGCCTTATAAAGCAATCCAATGTTGCTGACACTGGAAATTGATACTAATTAAATCTGATGAAACTAGAGGAGGTTCAAGAAAAGCAAAAGAAGGATCAAGGGATAAATGGACAGCTGTATAAGGATGACGAAATGCTGACTTATGTACTAAATTCTAGGCTACTAGAACAAAGAAGGTAAAACTTGAAGGCAGAGATGGTTTTCTAATAAATAAAAGAAAGCAGAATTGATGTAGGTAATTTCTACTTCACACCACAATGCATTCTTGGAAATCACACCATGAAACAGCTTGTATTTTCCCCTAGGAGTAATTCTGTAATTGGATATTGTGTTCCTGAACAAGGATTTGTTTTTCAAATAAATCAGAGATATGATCAACAATATGCTATAAAGGCGAGGACAGAACAATGTTAGGCCTGTATAATAATTTAAAATATCATCATTATATTCCTAGTCCTATAAAATGGACATAAATGAACAGTACATGTTGATTATACAAGGGGTCCAAATGCATTATAAAACTGTACACACCACACATAACATTACAACTTCGCTGCCTCATAAATTTGACCTATCTAAAAATGAATACACAACTAGCTATAACAAACATAATTTAAATATTTAATCAACAATATTGAGTGCCTTCTTAGAATTCAGATGGAATATTTTGGAAAGCTATTATTCGAACTTGAAAATTGGCATAATGGAAGGTTCCTTGACTATCTGCTTTCTTTTTTTACCTTCTGTTCCTACCTATCTATCTACTTATCTATCTATCTACCAAATTTACTATGTAGCTGGTTCTATTCTAAGCATTTTATAAGTGCTAATTTATTTAATCCTCATAACGACACTGTAATATCAGTGCAATTATCAAACTCATATGATAACTGAGAGGTGAGGCAACTTGTCCAAAGTCAAACAGCTGATAAGGGATAAAGCTAGGATTCAAAGCCAGGATCCAAATTACTACTCTATGCTACCTCTCCGCACAATGGCTTTTTCTCTCAAAACTTCCCTGTAACAAGTAGAAGCATTCTAATGACATTTGAGTTGTGTTCAAATATATATACACATATACATATACATATCATATGTACATACATACATGTTAGGTGTAATATGGCATTGTGATTATACATAATTATTAAATATATATTATATGTATAGATAATATATAATATAGCGATTGAATGCTGGGCAAAGATATTACCATAAATAATATTAGTTAGCCAATTTCTGAGAAACATGTCTAATTTCTAATTAACAAGAAAAAGAGTTATACTGGATCTGATTACCAATTTCATATACACACATGTAAACACACAATAAATATGCATAAACATATTCTTATATTTATTGGGAAGATAACTAAACCCCTCATTTTAATACAAGAGTAAGATTTCAATATATGTATCACTGAATAAAGACAAAGTTTATAGCTCCTGGGGTAACCAATTAAAGGTAAAGTTTTCTTTTCGGTTTGTTTGTTTCCTGTGTAATAATGCACAGTCTAAAACATCCTGTTGCTGAGATAGAATGCAATTATAAGGACCAGGAATCTTTTAATGTGTTCCTTCCATTTTCTTCTATGTAACTTCAAAGATTATAAATCTAATCATCCTTTCAGGAAGAGCACTCCCATTATTTTATTGTATTGACTACCTATTTAAAATTAACTCACATACTATCATTATACCCTTTCTTCCTTTGTATCTCTCTAAAGAATCTATATTTCTATTTCCAGCTAATAGACTAGTTGTGACCTGCAGAACTTTAACGTAAGTTAGCCTGCTGGTCCAACAGGTGTTGGAGAGTTTAAATATGTACTCAAATGGGGTTCCGAACTTAGTGTAAAGGTTCAAGAACCAGTTTCTTCTTGGACAATTGTTCTGGCAGATATTTTGTGTCAGGATTGTGCAAGCAGTACTTTCAAAGGTTCAGTCTCTCATACGTGTGTGTGTGCATGCATGTGTGTAGAGAGAATGGAATGGGATAGTATAGGACAGGATAGGATACTGTGTGGTAAGGATGGGCAAGAGGATGGTTTGCAATCACATTCACTTTCCCTAATATCTGGATTGGTGCAAAGCTTGTGAAGTATCATTTCAGTCTTTAACTGCAGAAGTTCAACACCGACACTTATCAATATTAACACAATAATACAAGAAGGTGTAGAAAGTGGGAAAAGCTTTAAACATGAGTTAAATGAGTCCTTATCTGTTGTCAAACAGAGAAAAGAGATTATATCATCCCACAAATTGTAAGTAGCAGTGGTCATTCTTGATTCAAACCATCATTTCTCCAAAACAATCTCAGTCATTAAACTAAAATGGTTTTCAAAAGGCACCTAATATTATGAATATTCTAGCAAGTAAATAGAGCCCTAGTGCTGACATAATAAGAATTCTATTAGTGATTTCATTTGTATATGCCTACAGAAATAAAAATGTTCAGAAAGGGGAGTAGACTAGAACAGAAACTGCATTATGCTGAAAAATACCAATAATAAAATGCTGGCAAGTGTGCTTTGATTGCTCACATTTCTTCTAAAGTGCTTTTCTGGTCTATGAGCATGTGAGCTTTAAACAAGTTTGCTTACAGCCACAAAAGTATTTAATGAATCAAGAATAATAGTAGTATATGACAAGGAAGGCTTTATGTACAGTTTTAAGACTTGTTGTAGAAAATGAGACACAGGAGGGAACTCGGTGCATTTATGGCACTATGTCTTTTTCCTTCTGCTTTATCTTCTTTATTAGAATGTCACTTCCAGATTTACAGTTGCCAACGTGCATGTCCGATCACCAAGAGCAATGACTACAATTGCAGGCTACAGAACTGTACAAGGGGAAAGACACACACACATCTCCGGCTTCGCAGCGGCCTCTAATGCAAATCGGCATGTGTCTCTAATAACACCAGTGCAGTGTTTGGAAAAGATAGTCAAGCTAGGTTATGTTACTCACAACTCTTTTTTTCATTTTTGAAATACAAACTAGAGTTCAAGACATATTTCTCTCTGCGTTGACTGCAGAAGATTTTGACTTTGTTATCTAGGGTGGCAATCCTTGAAACAGAATAAACGAGGGCTAGAATAACCCACCCTCACTATCACCTATCAGAGAAGTCCACTGTGAGGGTGCTCACTTATCTAGAAAGAAAATCTGAGGAATGTCCATGCAGTAAAAGGTTCTAACCCCTAGTGTGGGCCTCTCATGTATGGTGATATATAAACTTTCACCTAGCAAGGCTGAAATGCTGCTTCCACCTAACAAGTACACATGGCAATTGCCTGTGCCCCAGGCATTGGAATAGGGGAGAGCACAAGAAGGGGTCAGGGTGGGAGGAGAAGAGCTATTCAAATAGCCATCTTAGGAGGACCCTGGAGTTTTAATCATGTAAAGCTCTCATTTCAAGAATGGCTCAAGGAGGTATACACTTGAGGCAGGACCTCCATCACCAGATCCAGCTAAGCACTCTGAATATAGAAAGTCAGAGCCTCTTAGAAAAGCCCACCTAGTAATGAAGACCTTGCTGTGTGCTTCAGGGAAAAGGAATAGAGAAAATCTGGAAGAGGGGTGGTCCTGCCACAAGGTAAGTGACAACAGCAAGGGCTTATCAAGCACATATGCAATGGTGGGGATGCATATCCAGGAGATTTCATTCAGAGATTGTGAAATGACGGCCATAAGCCAATCGTAGCTCACAGGTGTCTTTAACTTGACCTGCTGCATGGTATAGGCTTGAAATTGTTTTCTTAAAAAGTAGCATTAGGGCTTCCCTGGTGGTGCAGTGGTTAAGAATCCGCCTGCCAATGCAGGGGACACGGGTTCAAGCCCTGGTCTGGGAAGATCCCACATGCCGCACAGCAATTAAGCCCGTGCACCACAACTACTGAGCCTGCGCTCTAGAGCCCGCGAGCCACAACTACTGAAGCCCATGCGCCACAACTACTGAAGCTCACGCGCCTAGAGCCCCTGCTCCGCAACAAGAGAAGCCACTGCAATGAGAAGCCCGCGCACCACAACCAAGAGCAGCCACCGCTCACCACAGCTAGAGAAAGCCCGCACACAGCAACAAAGACACGATGCAGCCAAAAATAAAAATAAATAAATTTATTAAAAAAAAAGTAGCATTAGATGCCTGCATTAAAATAAAGAATTTTTACATAATACTTCCAGTTTATTTTTTAAATAATTTAATCTTGCAACACAGCAAACTCACATGACAATAATCAGCTGGGGCTTGCAGTGTTTATCTCTTTAGAAAAGCACATGTTCTCAGTTCCTAGATTTCCACAACTCTTATGAACTGTGTTTTATGTTTCATCCATCCCCATAATATAAAAAGTAAGGAGCAAAAGATAGATCCAGAAAGATATATGCTATAGACTGAATGTCTGTGCCCCCCCAAAATATTCATATGTTGAAATCCTACCCCCCTGTAATGTGATGGTATTAGGGGGTGGAGCCTTTGGGAGGTAATTTGGTCATGCAGGTGGAGACCTCGTGAATGATGCTAGTACACTTATAAAAGAGACCACAGGGAGTTCCCTTGCCTCTTCCACCATATGACATGTGTCCACAGCAAGAGGATGGCCATTTGTGAACCAGGAAGTGAGTCCTCACAAGACACCAAATCAGCCAGCACCTTGATCTTGAATGTCCCAGCCTCCAGAACTGTAAGAAATAAATTCTGTTGTTTATATACCACCTAGTTTCATGTGTCTTATTATAGCCACCTGAGCTAAGACAATATGTCTTTTGGAAAAAATAATTCTCACTTCCCTGGCCACTGTAGTCACTTGAAACCAGAGTTAGACAATGAGGTAGCAAGTATTTTCATAGTTCTATTAATATATTTCTGCTCTCTGCATGATGCTAACAGGTTTAAGAAACACAAAACCCAATTTGAACTGGAGAATCTGTTTCTTCACTTGGAAAGGAGTATAAATATACCCATTTGGCAATCACAATAGAAACTAAAAGAATATCATGTTCAAGGACATATAAGTAATTGTCTTTCCAACAACCACTTTCTGAAAATAAGCATTGTAAAGTGAGTACAGTGGTTTAGCAGTGAAAGCTTTTCTGGGGTAGGTCTCAAAGAAAATGCCTCATTAATGTATGCCACACACTCAAGAACAATGGCCAACAACCGCCAAGGAAGCTACTGGCCATGTGGAATTTCTTTTCTCATTTGTAACCGTTTCTGTTCTTCTGTTTTATGAAGAATAAGCATTCATTCACTTGCTCCACAAATAATTACTGATGCACTGATTACACAGGAGGCATTCTTGTCAGCTCTGAGGATAAGGTAAACAATTCAGCCTACACCCCTGCTTTCAAGAAGCTTTTACTCAAGACAAATGCATAGATGAGGAAATATATAATATCAGCCAGTGGCAAGTGCTTTAAAGAAAACTAAAATAAGGTAAGTGATACAAGCTGATGGAATAGAGCGTGCTATGATAGATCGGGTGCTTTCCAAAGGCCTTCTCAGGAGAAGATATTTGAATAGAGAATAGAGTCAAAATAAAGGTCTAGGGTAAGAATATTCTAACCAAAAGGAACAACAATTGGTAAGTTCCCATGGCAAGAAGGGCCAAGACCACCTGGCTGGACTGGAGTGAGTGACAGGGAATGTTAAGAGGTGAGATCAGAATGCAGGGGCAAAGTCTTGTAGGATCTTGTAGGCCACAGAGAAGAGTTATGTATAATTAGAAGCCACCGGGGGTTCTCATCAAATGCATGGCATGATCTGATCATGTTTCGAAAAGATCACTTCTTCTACACTGTGGAAGACAGACAGTAGAAAGAAAGCCTGGAAACAGTGGCAGAAATCTTTTCTCTGCAGAAATCTGGGAGAAAAACAAAGGGAGTGTCTTGCACCAAGTGCTGTGCATACAGAAAGCAGCAGTTGGTTCTGGGAAATATTTTGAAGGTAGAGCCAATAGGATATGTTGATTGATAGACGAAGGGAGTTTAGAGTTGTCATCAAATAAATCTGTGCAATGTAATATATTACTGGATTTTCTATTTGTATTCTATTTCCTGCTGGAGCAGAGTAAAAACTTGGAGATGGCACTGGGGCAGGAGCTGGTGGGCAAGGGAAGGGATATTCCTGTGTTCAAACTCATCAATCTTCCAGAATAATTATTGTTACTCATGAAACAAGAATCAAATACTGGTTTTCCCCTTCCTTCCTTCTTTCCTTCCTTTCTTCCTTCAAGTGAACCATCCAAATATATTTAAAGAAATACATCAGCAATTTATATTTACTTATAATCAAGTTTATGAATGAAATAATACTTTTAAATACAAAAGTTTAAATTTAACCCAACTGTAATTTTAAAGGGATAACTTGACTACATAGTTGATGTTCTGCAGCTTTCATCAGTACTCTTGACCTAGTTATTTTAGTAATGAAGAATTTGAAAGAATGAATGGCATCTCATGCAAACTGCTCTACATATTTAAGTTCTGAGTAATCGAGCATGAAAGTTGAAGTAGATTGAGTATGTTATGAACAGAGTTTAATGTAACAATCAAATAAACTGCATTCATGATATCCATAATCATTAGTCTGTGGCATGACAATTAGCTACAAATGATAAACAGTTCTCATTAATTAATATGATCAGTTCTACATTTACATAGCCATACAAAGATTTTAACTTTTCTTTTTATTTTAATTCTTCAATATCTCCTTGAGATTCAGCTATATCTGTTCTACTCTAAAACCACAAATGTGTCATACAATGAATGTTTGTTTACTATGCTGATTGAATTAATATTGCTATGTTTCATCAACTCTATGTCCATCTCTCTCCTCTCTTTTCTTTCCCCTTCTCTCTCTCATCCCTCCTCACTGTGCTTTTCCCCACTCAGTATGCCCCCTAGATCACAGATCACAGATCTCTGATCAGACTTCCCCCAAATCATTATTTTCTTCTCTGCTTCCAGATTGCTTCACTGGAAAAGTTCTTAATGCATTCTCCTGTTCCCTGTTCCCTGGTCAGAAAGTTCAGCTCCTGGGTACCAAAGGGCTCAAATGCTGAGGTGGAAGATCAGAAAAGGACAAGGCAGTGTGATACCCAACAAAGAATACAAGCCAGAGAGAGACCTGGGAGACTTTGGACTTAGCCTCTGGGAGCTGTGATGGACACGGAAAGGGAATGCATGGGAGCAAATAAAGAGCTCTTGAAGCCCTACCAGCTCATGACTGTGGTTTTCTCGCTATGGCTAAGAGAAGTAGATGATGCCAGATATGTGCTCTTAAGTCCTTAAGAGTGTCTTGGAATAAAGCTTCCTGCAACATAGGATCTAAATAGTATTCTAGTGGTATACAGAGAGAGTAAGAAGAAGAAACATGAAAGAGTATTTGAGAGGAACCAACACAAGTTAGTTTTACACAGAAATATTTGAAACGCCATTATCTTTCTCCTCATGTGAATTTCTTTTCATGTAACCTGGCTTTTCATGGATAAACATGGACACATATGTTCAGTTTAAGCTGGAAGGGGTCATAGTCAGGTCAAGAAAAAGTCCAAGTGCTGTGTAAACCTTGATATATATTAGCTATAACATGCTTCCTAGATTAGAGCTCTGACCTTGAAGACAGAGAGTTGGAATAACTGAATAATGCAGCCATTTCGTCTTTTCACATCAATCAGGGTACTGACCCCTAACGGCACTGTGGTCCAAGTGACGGTTACTCTCAAGGTCTGAGATTCCATTCTGTTCCTGAGTGTAAGAAAACAAGCTTGGAGAGACAAGATATACAAGAACTTAGTAAAGACTCCAGCATGAAAAGTCTTCTTTCTTAGGTATAATAACCTCCAAGGTTGGCCCTTGAATGATCATTTCCCAGTAGGGAGGGACTCCAATCAATGGCTTTGATTGATGCCACTACTCTTCCTTTGATACCAGAACACAAGCACAGCTGGCTTGAACTTCTACAGTTTACCAAACATCAAGAAAGGGGAGGAAAAAAGGAAATAAATCTACATAGAGATTTCTTAGTAATCTAAACAATTTGTCAGGTTATTACAGAATTTCCAGGTTTTACTCTATCACAGCTAGCTTGTTCTTTAGAGCCAGTGGCAATTCGGCAGGTTGCCCCTAATTCCAGTTGTTTTTCTTTGCCCAGTACAATCAATGACATAATCATCAGATGTTAAGTGACAGAGTTAATTTTTTTAGGGCAAATCATCTGAAAATGTGAAAAGACTTCAAGTTCCTTAAGGAAAACACATTGTAAAATTTCCATAGTGATAATTTTATTAACACAGTGAGAGTTTTGAAGCTCCCTGTAAAATTAGATTTAAAAATTAAAGCGTTAATTTCATTTAAAGCACATCTACCTCATCGTGCACATTAAACTATTTCAAAGAAATACATTTTAACAGTACTTTATACAGTCAACATTTAAGGGAAAAGCATAGACAACAAATAGAATTTCAGGGAAATTAGTGATGCATGCCTCAGAAATTATAGGGGTTCATTCTTAAAATCATTATTTAAGTGTAGGTTCTTTTTAATTCCAAGAGAAATACTTTATTTTTCTTTACTCACCAACTAAATTCCTCATTAACCTACAAGAACACAGCAACGCTGTTGTGCAGCTGATAACCCTACCTTTTTATTATGCAAATAAGACTATACAGGTGGTTACAGATTTTGAAATAACTGTTGCTAATTATACATTATTCTCCAATGCCATAATAAAAAGTGAATGAACTTGATACTGACATAAGGAAAATATGCAGTTTAAAGAAATGACATGGTCTCCAAAACAGATGTTATCATAAATTACAGTCTAATAATTTAAGGGTGAAATTGTGCTTAAGGCTCAGTCATCCATAATGGATTTCTTTATGACTTACCCAACAGGAATCAGGGTTAAACATTCTACAAAGGGTTTACTCTTGCTTGAATTATATGTGATTAAAAGTTTCAACTTGACACAATTGATTAATTCACTCCAAAATTCAACTGTTGTGTAGAAGTAGTTCACTGGCAAGGATCGCTCATGGCAACACAAGTCATGAAGGTTTACTTGCTGAACACAAGGAGGCAGAGAAGGAAGGGAAGTGAGTCGCACACACTAAAACAGCATGCGCCAAGACAGGGCAGCAGTTATGCAGTTTCCAAGCTGACCTCAGAGATACAAGCAGATTTGTGGAAACAGCAGAAATCAAAGGTTACATATTCACAGTCACACAATCACTGTGGAAGAAGCTGGGGTGCTGGGCCTAACACTGAGGGGAGCAAGAGAGCCATTTAGCCTGGGCCTCACCTTCTCAAAGGACCTCAGATTTAGACTTGGATGTTATCTCTATTTTAGTTTTACCACATGGTCACAGATACACTGAAATGATGGAATAAACCGAGATGTTCATATTAACATACTCAATACACCATAATTGTCGTAAGAATGGTAGACATCTCTTTATTTTCCAATACACCAGAAGTCTCAGCAGTGCAAGTAGCTAGAGCACTCTTGACCCCAAAGATGACCTGGCAACCCAGAAACGGAGACCTGCAGATGTTGAAGATAAAGTTCTACACTGTGTTAGCTTTAGGATATGGTCATCAATACCATTATTAGTAAGTTTAATAGTACTGACCATCAGAACAGGGGATTTTAGCAAAGTAACTGTTTTCTCAAATATAAGCAGTTATACTGACCCAGGATAAAATAAGTGAAGAAGAAATAAATTAGAGTTCAATGTGAATGCTTTATCATCTTAAGCATTAACAATATCTTCAATTAATGAAACACCACTATTTTACCCATTCTTTATAACTTTGTACAAATATTGAAAATATGGTTCATAAATCTTGAGGTTTCCACATACAAAATTTATATATACATTTGTGTGCATGTGTGATGTGACAGTTTCTAAAATATATGTGACACTGCTCTTATCCCTTAAATTTCAGAGTGGCAGAAATACACACATAAAAAACCCCAACAAGGTGAAGCAAAGTTCTATCCAAATCTTGAACTATGACCTAAATTTAAGAGTTCAGCGAAAAAGTTTTGAAGATACAAGGTATGGCAAATAACCCAGACAAGTTGCTATTTACTGCACTGTATCTGCATAAACAACAAATCAAAGTGATTGCTTCATAGTTTCTCTTCATCCAAAAGTATGTACCTTATTAAACAAGAGACTAATTTCTCAAGTTTTATGTTTTTCCTTATCTAAGTATTTGCTACTGAGACTGAGTGGATCTGGGGTAGGCATATACTTCTTTGTTAGGCATCTATAAGATTAGGACATGGGATAAGGCTACAGTAGTAGCCCCAAGGAGGCTTGGTAAGGCTTTGTGACTATGAAGATATGATTCTAGGCAACTTCGCTGAGGAATAAGAGACCAAAACATAAGGCTATTGGCGGGGGCAAGGTGCCACAAGGACAGAGTTCAGACTTAGAGAGAAGGCTGGGGGTTATCTTTTGAGGTAGAAGGACAAGGTCTAAAGTCTAATTAGGGGTTAAAGTGGGAATCTCATAATTCTCACAGTCTAAGCCAGAGTACCATTCTGGAAGTGATTTAATTTGAAATTAAATCACAGTCTAAGCCAGAGTGTCTACCATTCTGGAAGTGATTTAATTCAGAATCCTACCATGATAAGAATGAACTGGGACAGAGGTGGAATGATAATAAGGCTGCTTGCATCAGAAATTGGGAAAAAGGCACTTCATAAGTGAAAAGCTAGAACACACGAGTATGGGAAAAGAAGAAAGGACTGACACTTGCTTTTTGTTTTTTGTTTTTTTGTTTCAGGCCCAGGAAATTTTGAAAGAAACTTGAGTTATCCCATAGGACTTTAGAGCGAACTTCAAAGAATCCCTTTGGAATCAATTAGTGCCTACAAATATTTATCTAAGAAGTCCCTCAAAGATATTTGACAGGTAAATATTAATACTTAAATTCAATGATGCCCAATAACACAGCCCTGTGAACAGAGTGTTTGTCTGTGTTTGAGTTGTTTTTTTTTTTAATGCTATTACAACATTAAGCATTTGATAAATGTATGAAAATGGTATTATCAAGCTGAAATATTATGACCTCCCTGAAGCATCTCCAAATTACTCTTCCAGCTATTCAGTTTATGTGCATACCTAGAACAGTGGGATAACCAATGAAGCTAAGTTATATTAAAGTCTAATTTTCAATGAGGTAGAGATAATTATTAAAATCACATTGACTCTTTTCATGGGGAAAGACTAATCATTATAGCATACCCACTCCATATATTTTCTACTGAAACCTTCCCAACAAACCAGTGAGGTGGGCATTATTTCCATTTTACAAATTAGAACAGTGAGGCTGAGTTTAGAGGCAGAGTGTATATATATATATCACATATATACATACATTTCATTATATGTTTCATTATAATATTTCACTGTAGTATTTCATTGTAATTTCATACAATGAAACATTACTCAACCGTGAGAAAGACGAAAATTCTTCTGTTTGTGACAACGATGGGTCTTGAGGGCATTATGATAAGTGAGATAAGCCAGACAGAGAAAGACACTTAAATACTGTATGATCTCATTGATATGCGGAATCTGAAAAACCCAAACTCAGAGAAACAAAGAGCAGAATAGTGGTTACCAGGGGCTGGTGGTGTAGGGGTGGGCGTGGGGAAATAGGGAGATCCTGGTCAAAGGGTACAAACTTGCAGTTATGAGATTAACAAACGCTGGGACTGTAACATACAGCACAGTGATTATAGCTAGAGCCAATAATACTGTAAGAGAGTATATCTTAAATGTTTTCACCACAAAAAAAGAAATGGTAACTATGTGACAGGATGGAAGTATGACCTAGTGCCATGGTGGTAATCATTTTGCCATATATAAATGTATCAAATCAACACCTTAAACTTACATAATGTTATATGTCAATTATATCTCAGTAAAACTGGGGGAAAAAGAATTGAGCCCAAACTACTTACTCCAAAGCATGTCCCCTTTCTACAAGGGGACATAAAAAATCACCTCCAGAAATAAGAATCACCTCCAGAAGAATACTAGGATTCTTAAAGATAGTTTTATCATATCTTTGCGTCAACATTTTTCTTGAAGGACTCAAACGATCACGCAAGTCATAGGAAATATCTTTTAAAGCACCCTTTTACTATTTAGCGTGAAAGCAAGCTGTAGGTATGTATCCCGATTCACACGTATTTGAGGAAAGAATAATAGGCATATTCAATAGGTGATAAGCACCTTAGAAAAATCTAGATGTATCGTGCACACTTACTAATTATAGCTCAGAGATAACTCTGGGCTCTTTTATAAGCCCAGTGGCTGTCACCCTTTTATAATAGTTTGTCAACTGTATTCCTTTCCCACTATCCCTGATGGAAACATGTAATTACTGAAACTACCAAAGTAAATGCATTTGAATTAAAGCAAACCACACTGTAAACTTTATGGCCATAAATTCTGTAAGGCACATGGGATTGAATAACATGAAATGACTTGGCTGCTTTAAGAGAGAGAGAAAAAAAAAAGTGTATCAACATAGCAGCTAAAACCTAACAATGGCTTTGTAAGAGTACTTGACTCAGTTATTATATAAATAAGCATACCTCCAGGAATGAACGCAGTTGTGGTTACAATGAAGTCTTAAATAAAAAGTAGGGCCTTTAAAATACACATCAACTGTTCTGAAGCTACTGAGAAAGTTTATGAATTTAAACCATGGCCCATAGGATAATATTTAAGAAGCCAGTCTTCTTCTACAATGACAAATCACACCTCAAAATCGCCTTCACAGTCATAAAACCCTCAAGCCAGGCAAATCCCTGAGCTGTCCTTCAGCTTCGGCCAACAAAAGTACCAGCAATAAGAACTGCTTGTAATCCACCTGCAGCATAGTCTAAACGAAGGTAAATAAGGCATTCATGCAAGAAATTAACACATGGCAGAAAATAATACTGAGCTCCAGGGCAAAATTCAGTCTTCTGTCACAGTGAAAAATCAAAGAATATAACTTAGACTATGAAATCCCTAAACAGTATCTGATTAGTATAATTCAGAACTTTACTCCAGGGACACATACTTTTACAATATTCTTTTTAACCTTATTTTATCATGCTCTTAAAGAAATTCTTCACTCTCTAGAATTATATGCAGGAAAGCACTCATCACCAGTTTTTCAATTAGTTATTAAATCTCTTTGATATTATGTCCTTTTCTATTAACATTAGTCATGATTTTAGTTATTCCTACTGCACTGATTTAGAAGGTAAATGAACATTCTGTTCCAACGTGCTCAGTTTTTGTTTCAATTCCTAAACAGAAAAATAATTTCTCATGTGCTAATCAGTAACATATTTCAGACTATGAAGCCCCTGGGGAGACAGCTCTTCTAAGAACTCCTCCCAAAGAAGTGCTTGGGAAGCGAAGGAGCACCCAGCAACATTTCACGGGTCCTTGTCTAAAATTTGGTAACAAAAAGAAAATCACAAGAGAATTTCTCAATTCCTTATCCACACTCCTTTCTGAACTCTGAAGCAGAGTAAAAAAATGCCTGGAGATGTTGATCCCAGAAGTTATGTAACAGCAGGGCAGATCAAATAAACATTCTGCTTAAAACTGCTGCGCTGACTAATTTTAATATTAGACTGTGAAGTATCTTCCTAAAAAACTACACAGGTATGTATAAATGTAATCCATGTAATGCACAGCTTATGTGAATGTTTTTTGTGTGTGTTAAGTGCTTTTGCATAATTTCAGCCAATGGTGGCTAGCCTAGCAGACGAAACTAACTTTCAGCCCATGAGCCCCAGGCTGCTAACACTCTCAGCCAATAGGGCTCTGCAACTTTATCCTGGGGGAACATTTTCTGCAGTGTATATTTCTCTTGCTATTCTGTCTTTTTTTGCCACTTATTTCGTGTTCTGGTAAGCGGTTTGGGCCCATAATGACAGACAAATGGAGGCTAGACCTGCTAGCAGAAATCAGTAGCACTGGTTGTCAACATGCCTGTGTTATGATGGCTCGAGGTTCCTTCCAGAAAATGGCTGAGGACCTACGAGGTAAAGATCTTCAGGAAGTTCAGGACTGGTGAAAGCCTCCTGGCATTGTGAAAGGCACCAAGGACATACTGGAGCCTACAAGGCTAGGACAACACTTGTGTGGACAGTTGCTGGAAGAAACAGTGGTTGGAGGAATCCTAATTTGAGGAACTGAAGAAAACCCAAGAGAGAACAGTGATACTGGACATCTAGAATGAATCTTCCTAGGAACTAAGCCAGACTTTACAAACTGTAGGTCCTGACCTATTTGTGGGTCATGAAATCAATTTTGTGGATCAAGATCTTTTTTTTCCAATATAATAATATAATAAAATTGAATAAGATGAAAATATCATAGTGCTTCATTCACAGTAAATTATTGGCCATACAATTCTTGCTTCATTTCTAATTTATGTCTTGTTATTCCATATAATGTCTACCCATGGGTCACATTTTAAAATGTATGAAAGCCAATAACCTACGCACAAACCACCACAAGTAGTGCTGAGTTAGCATTTCCATTTCATGGAATGCACTCCCCACAGAAAACAGGTTATGAGGATACAGAAATGGCTCCTCTGGTGTTACAAACCTCAGCTTGAGGAGTGTGCAGGGTAAGGAGTTTATTTGCCTCTGTGTATTAATATCTTCTATGCCTTGCTGAACAATGGGTACTTGTGTGCTAAGACCCACCAGAACCACCACTACCACTTTCCTCAAATAACTATATCTTTGGGCTCTGGTTCAGTTTCCTGATTGACACTCCATGACTTCATCAAGACTGGAGACTTATCTAGACTCCAAACTCTCTTGGTCCAAATCTTAACAGTCTGCCTAGATCCTCCCAGACTCTTCAACCCAATACCTAGACACTTGTTTAAATTTCCCAAGTCTGCCTGGTGATCTGCTCTGAAAATGAACTATAGCTACAAGGCTCACCTGACATCCTAGAACCACTGCCTACTTCTTGGAACCTACTTCTGCTTTATCCTAGCCACCAAAATTTTATTTCCTGATAGACATGGCTGGACTTTACTATATTCTTTGGATATTCTAGGCAGATTGGTGACTGTGAAACCAACATGATCCTGTGGGGCCCTCTCCGTACAAAAGCTCCTCTGTGTACCCCGTTTCTTGCTTGTAGAAAAAGATTTTAGTCTCCTAGATGTTCCCTGAGTTCCAAAGAGCAGGCACAAGCAGTTACTAATTAGAGAAGTGAGAGTATGCAGAAACAAAGGAAAAGCAGTTAAACAAGAAAAGTAATGGCAATAGTTACGCTATAAAACAGAGTTCTAGTTTCTCCTCAAGGGATATACGTAACAATCTGATGGATACCCTTGAGCTGTTCTTCAGGAACGAAGACCGACTCCCCTCCACCCAGGTGGAGGATGGTGACTGTATTCTTCACACAAGCACTAGACCCCAGACTGGCTGGAACCAGAAGGTTGATGATTGAGACTCCTGAATCACCACCCTGTTACCTCACCACCAACTAATCAGAAGAAAGTCATGATTCCTGCAGCCCGTACCCACAAATGTTGCCTTTAAAAAACACTCCCCCAAAAACCACTGAGGAGTCTGGGTCTTTTGATCATGAGCTGCCTGTACTGTAAGCAGATAAGGTAGAGGGTCCCCAGAGAAAGAGAACTAGGCCTGGCTTTCTTGCCATAAGAGAAGCCATTTTTGGCCTGAGTCATTGTGTGATCTAGACCTCGTCACAGTACTTGCCCTTGATCAGGTCTCAATAACTAATGATCTTAAGGGCAGTGAGAGAATGTAGGAACAAGGGAAAAGTAGCCAAGAAACAACAGTTCGGCAATAAAACAGAATCCTAGCTCCTCCTCAAGGGATACTCATAACACTCTGACACAGTCTTTGAGGTCTGCAGGAACTATGGCCCCCAACCACATGGAGGATGCAATGATGATGTTGACCCTCTTGACTTCAAGCAACTAAAGCTTGGACTCTGTCGACCTTTGCCCCAATTCTATGCTGAATTCCCCTCTGTTCAAGCCCCCCTAATGAATATGCATGTCCCTTAGCTTAAAACACCCCCCATTTTGCTGTTTGGGGAGACACTGCTTTGGGAAAGATCTCTGGTGTCCTCCTTGCTTGCTGGAAGTAATAAATCCTTCCTTCTCCCGAATTTTTGATTGGTTGGGTCTTTTGGCTTGACACCAACCAAGGAGCGAACCCAATTTTCAGGTAACAGTATTCCTTGCTGGGCCCTGCAATAAACGCTGTACTTTCCTTCACCACAACCCGGCATCAGTAAATTGGTTTTGCTGTGAGGCACAGACTTCAGTTTGATTTGGTAACAACGGCTCCTCTAAGAACTAACCTCCCATGTGGGTCAATTCTTCGTAGCTAATGCTCACTCTTCCTTCACTAACTTCTACTATGTTAGTCCTAATATATCCAGCAGAGCCTGTCTGAGTTAGACAACTTTCATGATTTTCCATGATTCTATAGATGGACCCCTTCTCCCAGCTACATGGTATCAGGTAGGTCTGTAATAGTCAGTAAATGTAGGTCATCCTCTGAGTCTGCCTTAGAAAAGAAGTTACATATCCTTTAACAGCTGCCCTTGTAAATGAGCTCTGGTTTCATGGCATCTGCAGACTGTCCCACCTCTGGATACTTGACTGAGGAATTGTAAGTGCAATCACAGTGAAGCACAAAGTGCTCAAATAAACTTCTCAAAAATCAAAACAATCTTTGGAGTATGTCCTCATGGCCTTTATCCTTTCTCGTTTTCTCTTCCCCTAGTGTTGGAAATGAGCTTATTCAATTCTAAGCCGTGTGATTTTAGTTAGGAATGCTTTTGGCTATAAGCAACAGAAAACCCAGCTAACAGTAGCTTAAACAAGTAAGGGTTTATTTTTCTCACAAAAGAAGACTAGGTGGACATAGATGGTGGCTGTTACTAGTTCAGCAACTCAAAAATATCAGGTCTGAGTTTTCTGGGATTCTCAAGAAGCTCTGTGCATCAGACCCACGCTTAAGGCACTAGACAGGCAATCAGAAATGACAGTGTTGGCCACATCTGACCCCTTTCTTCAAGAAAACAAACACTCCTTGAGAAAGCCTTCCAGCAGCCACACTGGGTCACATGGACACTGGTAGGTGCAAATAAGGCTGTACAAATAGGAAAAAAATTGTCAAGATTAACTGAAGCAGATAACAATCCACTGCTTGTGTTGGGCACATTACCACCAAAACAAATTGGGTTCAAGTAAGAATGAAGACAGTGGAAATGAGTATCAAGTTAGCCATTACAAAGTTTACCACCTAATGCCACCTCCAGCTATAAGTCAATGGGTCAAAGGAATGTAGATATTTTTTGTCTATATTTATCAATAGTTGAGTCTTCATAAGGTGAACTATAAGGTACTACCAAACATTTCTTAGTCCTTGGGTGGTGACTGACCAATTTTTAGGAAATAGCATCCTTATTTTCATATGCAATGGTGTATTCTTAACGGGTTTATTATATCAACTGGAGCAATTAATTCTACAAGAGTTGTCTAAATCTCAAATTTTAAAAGGAAGTGTTCAAATTCAGTTAGAAGAGCAAATGAATATTTGGCTTGGGAATACCTAGATTCAAGATCCAATTGTGCTTCTTATCAACAGGGAAATCCTGGACAAGTCAAAACCTTTTCTGGAAATCAAAATAGTTCCAATGAGAGTTAAGTTGGATTTAATGATAAATTTACTCTAGCTCAAAGCATGATTTCTAGAATAGTTTAGGAGGTGAAGGTGATTCTGAGGAATGGGGCAGGGACTAGACACAGAGCTTCTCAAGGTCCATAGCCATTATATTAAAACATTCTTATTGAAACATCAATATAACACACATCTCCAAGAACCTAGTGTCAGAATAGCAAAGCCTTTTGTGGTAATGATAATGGTGGTGGTGGTGGTGGTGGTCTGTTGCTCCTTGACATCAAGAACTGGCTACTTTTTGGTGATGGTGGTAGTATATTGTGGTCACTGAGCTAATTGTGATTCTCTAGAACTTAACTGGGATCCAATCTCCAGATTCTAGCAACGATAAAAGAATGTCCATTTTTAATGAACAGATTTTCATTTCAGAAAACTGGTGAATTAAAGAGTTACTTCTTCTAGAATAATAGTATTAAAGACCATGTTCTATAAAATCAATTCATTTTGTTCCCATCATTGCTCCCTGGAACATAGCTCATTAAATTTTAGACACAATTAGATGTAAATCATAAAATTTATTGCCACACAAATAACAATACTTTAGCATAATTAACCCTAACACCAGAAGTCTTGTTTAATTCCTGCCAATTAACCAAGTTATTTCACTGTGCTATAGTCTGAATGTTAGTGCCCTTCTAATTTCACATGTTGGAATCCTAACTCCCAATGTAATGGTGTTAGAAGGTAAGGCCTTTAGGAGTGATTAGGTCATGAGGGTGGAGCATTCATGAATGGGATTAGTGCTTTTATAAAAGAGATTTCACAGAGTTAACTAGTCCTTTCCACGATGTGCAGATACACAAAAAAGGTGCTGACTATGAACCAGGAAGAGGAACCTCACCAGAAGGTGGCCAAGCTGGCATCCTGATCTTGGGCTTCTCAGAACTGTGAGAAATAAATTTCTGTTACTTATAAGCCACCGAGGCTGTGGCATTTTGTTACGGCAGCCCTAACAGACTAAGACACACTGTAAATGCTGTCTTCTTTTAAACACTGAAAATATTATCTTTATTGTATTATCTCATTTTGTAACTTCTTTAAATAATAGCATATTGTAGGTAGATAACTTTTATTTTATTTATGTCAGCATTTTATTTCAGGGCTCATTTCTTCCTGTGACATCTTTTTATCACCACTGCAGATATTTCCATACATAAATTTTATTTTCCTTTAGATTTCTGTTCTTAAAATGTTTTATGCATTTATTTTGTTCTACATCTTCATAGATAAAAGCAATAATAGGAGTAATTAATGTTTTGCTATTTTACTCCGAGTAAATATGCAGAGTAGTCATTTGATTACCAAATCCATCCAGGATCTGCAATTAGAGCCAGTTCTACAGCTGCTCTCTTCTCTTTTCCTGTAATGCATGTTCTTTTCTTTGGAACTGTTGTTTTCCAGTGCATGTGATGTACAATACTCAGAATGCATCTTCAAAATAAACGTGGCTTCCCTTTCTATCTTCAAGGCCAAAATGGGGAGAAACTCTATTGAGCTTTTCAGAATTAAAAGTGGTGCTTTTAGTGCCTATATTTTTTTGTGTGATAGCCGATGCAGTCAGCAGCTTTGTCAATTTGGTTGTCACTGTCACACTAGGCTTTCCAGATGTTCAAATGTAGAAATGTCATAAAATGCCATGGCAAGGATGCATTTCTTTTTACTCTTTTTCTTGTCTATTTTTCTCTCTAAAGAAAGGATGAACAAAAGCAGAGCCATAGCTAGGATGACTGTCCACCTGTCTCCCTAAATGGTCTAAGAGAAAAAGCACAAAAGAACCTCCAGGATTCTTTTGGTGATTATAAATGTAGCACAACCTACATGGTTGGACAATTAAATTTAATATTTGAATTAGAAGAGAATCCTGTATTAACTCTACTAGAACTCAAGAGATATTTTATTTATATGATTAAATGACATTAGATAACTGATATATAAAAATATAACTTATTCTTCTAAATTTGATATAGTATTACAATATAGTTGTCTCAAAAAAAAAAAAATAACCAAAACACACCTTTCTTCTAAATAACATGTAATAAGATTTCCCTTAGGACTAAGCTTTAAAAAATCTACTCCTGCACTTACACAATCATAGAATCATAAAATAACTTTTTAAACTGGAAGGAAGCCTTAGACATTACCTGGATATGCTGACAATTTATCAAAAGATGAGATGGTTCTAATTAATTTATCATAAGACTACCACATGCATGCATATGTGTTTGCTTGGGAGGAACATTCCTTACTTTTAAAATTCACTTTATAACCTAATGGCTGTGATAGTAATTACAGAAATTGTAAGAGAACCACTTGGACACATCTTCATAACTTCTCACTTCTTCCCCAGGAAAAACATTACTGCCTAAGTTTCCTCTATATTGTTCCATAAGGTTCCTGCCACTTGTTTTCAGCTAAAAACCAAGAAAGATAAAAGAAAACTATTCCAATTATATCTGTTTCTCCTTGCTTCAAATCAAGTTTACAGAAACAAGCCTGATGAAGTTACCTTTTTAATTCATTGAAAAGAGCTTCTTAATTTTGTTTGAAAATTCTGTCTTAGGAAAACTACTCAAATGTCATCTGTAGGGGGGGAAAACATTGTAGAAAATAGATTTAACAACTCTTGTAGAGACTTGTGACAGCACCGCTAAGGCATCACATTTCAGATGAGTTTCAATGATTTTATTTAAATTTCAGAAAATAATGAATTTTAAAAGTGCTGTTATGGAGACAAAAAAATTAATTATGAGTAAAAATTCCTATCTCAAAAGTACTTTGGTCCAATCAAATTTAGAAACAGAAGCTACCTTCTTTGTTAGAGTTATTTATTCTTTAAGATTTTCTAGGAAGAATAGTAATTCTTAGACCCTAGCATGGCCAATTTAAACCTCAAAAGAAGACCAGGTGCTCAAGACACATTGAATCGAGTGAGGAAGAAAGAACATGCACATAAAAGGGTAAGTAATGGCCCTCTGTAGAATATTGCACATAAAATAAATGGCCTAGAACATAAGACCTATAAAAACGGAGGAAAGGGAGGGTTCACCATGGACTGGAGTAGTAGAGGAAGATTTTTATAGAGAAGTTAGGCTTTGATAAGTGAGAAAAAAAATGGTACAATTCTCATGAGTAGTGAGGAGAAAATGAGCATTAAAATTGGGGATAATGGTGAGAGTAATCCAGGGTAAGCCAAAACAGGAACTATAAACCAGAGACATCAAATAGTCCTACTGGGTCAGAGACAAGCGTTCAAAGTAGGGAGTAGTGTGATAAAATTAAGGAATTGATTATAAAGATCTTTCAATACTCGCCTGAGGGAATATGGACTTTTACATCAGCTCACAAAATCACTTGTGAAGTTGTTGTTGTTGTTAATTTCAAATACACGTGTCTAGGATCCACTCTAGAGATTCTGATTCCCAGAGGCTGGGACTGGAGACTATTTTTAAAACGATCCACACGTACAGCACCAGCTTTATGGGCATGAGACCTATGCAGTCTCACGGGGCTCCACGCTTGTAGGGGCCCCAGCCTTAGTTTAACACTCTGCTGTAGCCACCATGAAATTCTTAATAATTTTATCATTAATCTTTCATCTGCAGCCATTTTTTGTCACTCCTTTCATATATAGTGTTCACTAGGGCCCATGAATACAGAATTCCAGCGAACCCAAAATGTATGGAAGTTCAGCAAGGCTCAAACATAAGGTAAGCTTACTACATCTATGCCTGAATAAGTGGGAGTGCTGATAGCCTCCAAGAGGCCATGTTTTCTGCTTGAACCAGAATTTTCATGAGGGCAGAAAGAAAGCAATGGCATTCTAAGCAACAGAAACCATAAAGGGACCCTGTCATACCCTTCTTATTCACACTACTTCTCTGTATTAGCCAACCATTTACACTGAAAATAATGATACAGAAGAAAAGAGAATAATAGAGCAACCTATAGTTTCTTTTCCTTTCAGTTCTTCCTTATTCATCTCAAGCCAAATGAGAGTGTTAGTAAAATGTGACTGTATCAAAAAGTTAAATAAATGCATCTGAGTTAGTTTTGTGCAGCATTTCCCTTATTCTGGTAAGAAAGAAATATATAGGCACATACAAACCATAAAATACAAACTGTGTAATGTCAGTGCTTCTGCATATGAGTTAAATGGTCTTATATTTGCATTTAAAACTGTCACTGTACCATATAAAGATAACTAGTAAAACCCATGCTAATGATTTAAAATTTTAATTTTTCTTTACTTAGCACAACATTAAATAGAAATTTTAGAAACACCATGACAAGTTGAGAAACCATGGGCGAGCAGAAAAAGTTTTATATTCTAATTCCTTTAATGGCACTTTTTTTCTGCCTTTGAACAAGGGGTTCCACATTTCACTTTGCACAGGGTCTTGCAAATTATGTAGATGGCCCTGCCTAGATAATTGTGACAATCAGGACTGAGAACTGCTGGTGTAGGTAAGAGAGAGAGTAAAGAATTTTGAAGAAGGATGTATTTCATGAAGTTTACTCTATAGAAGCCTGACTGAAGTAAGTAAGAAAAATGTAGGAAGACCCATTGGAAATGTTTATAACAGAAAGGTGAGGAATAAAGACCTTCACTAATGTGACTACAAAGGGAAGAAAGAAGAAAAGGAAGAAACTAAAGGAAAAGGGAATCTAAAGAAAGCATGGGACTCAAAATGGCAGGAAATGGAAAGGGAGACATAAAAAAACAGTCTCCAAATGTTGAAACCTTGGTGACTGTCTAAAAATGATGCTATCAAATTAAAGAGGAAGTCAAAGTTCTCCACTTTATACTTTTGACTTTTGAATGGAAGACAGACACTGCAGAATATTGTTCAGTGTCCTGCTGGATAGTGCTCTTGAACTTAAGAGAAATCTGGCTACCATCATGGACATAAAGTTTCTCTATGGAATTAAATAAGATCATAAAGGAAAGATAGTAGAGGGAGAAGGCAAGTCACAAATGCCTAAGCCTTACATGATACCACTGCTTAGGAAGCAAGAGAAAGAAGAGCAGCCAGGACTTGAGACAGAGATGGAGCAGCTAAAGGACTGAGGAGAGCTAGGACAGCAACTCTCAGTGACACCAAGCTAGGAACTGATTTATTTAAGAAGAATTGTGCAGAATAGTGTTGGATGCCTTAGAGCAAAGAGAATGTGATATGATAAAAGTGTTTTGAATTTTTAAGTGCATATTCATAAGTGACCTTGGAGGAAGCAACTTCAGGAGTGTAGCTTTCAGAAACTGTCAGACTAGACAGGGTTTAAAGACTGAGTGGGCAGTGATAAAATGGAGGTTGCAATCGTACTGCTCACTTTGAAGGTGTGCTTGGTAAGTAGAAAGTTAAATAGAAGAGAGGCGAGGTGAGCTGGGTTAGTAGAATCAAGTGAAAAATTTTTTTCAAGATACACTAGTGATCATTTTCAACATATATTTATGTTTTTACCATTATATTAATGTTTTATTATTTTTACAGACCACCTGCAATCCTTGGAATAATCAAGGGACAGATGAATGAATAAAAAGAAAGACAGTAGAGGGCTTCCCTGGTGGCGCAGTGGTTGAGAGTCTGCCTGCCAATGCAGGGGACACGGGTTCGAGCCCTGGTCTGGGAAGATCCCACGTGCTGCGGAGCAACTGGGCCCGTGAGCCACAATTGCTGAGCCTGCGCGTCTGGAGCCTGTGCTCCACAACGGGAGAGGCCGCGATGGTGAGAGGCCCGCGCACCGCGATGAAGAGTGGCCCCCGCTTGCCGCAACTGGAGGAAGCCCTCGCAGAGAAACGAGGACCCAACACAGCCATAAATAGAAATAAATAAATTTATAAAAAAAAAAAAAAAAAAAAAAAAAAAAGAAAGACAGTAGAAAAAAGAAATGATGATGCATGAGCAAATGTGCAGTCTCTTACTGATCCAACAATACATATCCTAAGGTACCATGAGGGAAAACAAGAATGAAAATACATGTGCTGCCTTCAGGGAGCTTATAGTTGGGAATATATTTACAATTCCACTGTTAACTAAATATCAAGCAGAGTCTAGTAAAGGTCATAATGAAATGAACATATAAATAAGCCAAATTATATTTGAAAATCCCAAAGTGTCATGTAAATATTTCAATGGTGAGAAATGTAAGAATCTAAAAAGGTTACTCTGGGATGGTGTTAGAATGGGAAGAAAAGGGACCAAGAATTAAAATATTACTACTTCCTCCTCAAAGAGAAGCAGGAAAGAGAGAAGAACATGTGAAACTACAGGGCGATGTAAATAAGAAGAAGATGCTATATTGAACTGTTTTAGAGGAGGGAACACAGGCCAGAAAGCTTTGATGGTCTCAGTGAGTTAAGAGGTAACTTCGCCTGCTGAGAGGGAAGGTAAGAACAGCTATGAGAGCCTCGACAGAGAAAGATCGATAGGACTTCTGACTGTTCTGCCTCTCAGGCAGAATACACCTAGTTATTTTGAAGAGCTTATCTTCCTCTTGAAATCACCTAAGATTGTAACCATACACAATAATCACCCTCCTTCCTGTATTTCTATTATCCTTATACTTTGTTCTGCACATTACTCTATACTCTTCTGCTCTGCTCTCCAGGTATTTTTGATTCTGAGTCTTATCCACGTCTGACTAGAGGCTGCTGAGAGACGACAGGGAGACACGCCTTATTCTTAATCTGTGTCCTTCCAAGTGTCTGCAGAGTAGTCTTTCAATTAATATTTCCTGATTGACTGGAAGAGGAGAGGTGAAGTATTACAAACATATTTAATGGGAAGATTCCTCTCTGCTCTACTCTAGGAGATTTATAATACTAAATTGTGTATTAATACATGACTTGTACAGAGCAGTATACCACAGAAGCAATGTATGTAGAATTCAAAATAGAGGTTTCATAGTTAAAAGTAATTTTTCATCTCACTAGCTTTCAAGAATTTTAAAGAACATTTTCCTTTAAGATATATTGTAGATTATAGGAGCAGAGTTAGATTACAGGAGCAGAGTCAGATCTAATCACTGAGTATACAGTATAATAATAAAAAAAAAGCAGGATTGTTACATATTCTATCCCTAATTCTACTATGAGGATGAAGGACAGTTGACAAAAGTAGATTAAATAACAACCTGACTTCAGACTATACTACAAAGCTACAGTAATCAAGACAATATGGTACTGGCACAAAAACAGAAATATAGATCAATGGAACAGGATAGAAAGCCCAGAGGTAAACCCACACACCTACTGTCAACTAATCTATGACAAAGGAGGCAAGGATATACAATGGAGAAAAGACAGTCTCTTCAATAAGTGGTGCTGGGAAAATTGGACAGCTACATGTAAAAGAATGAAATTAGAACATTCCCTAACACCACACACAAAAATAAACTCAAAATGGATTAGAGACCTAAATGTAAGACCAGACACTATAAAACTCTTAGAGGAAAACATAGGAAGAACACTCTCTGACATAAATCACAGCAAGATTTTTTTTGATCCACCTCCTAAGGTAATGCAAATAAAAACAAAAATAAACAAATGGGACCTAATGAAACTTAAAACCTTTTGCAAAGCAAAGGAAACTACAAACAAGATGAAAAGACAACCCTCAGAATGGGAGAAAATATTTGCAAATGAATCAATGGACAAAGGATTAATCTCCAAAATATATAAAGAGCTCATGCAGCTCAATATCAAAAAAAAAAAAAAAAAAAACCCAATCCAAAAATGGGCAGAAGACCTAAATAGACATTTCTCCAAAGAAAACATACAGATGGCCAAGAAGCACATGAAAAGCTGCTCAACATCACTAATTGTTAGAGAAATGCAAATCAAAACTACTATGAGGTATCACCTCACACCAGTTAGAATGGGCATCATCAGAAAATCTACAGACAATAAATGCTGGAGAGGGTGTGGAGAAAAGGGAACCCTCTTGCACTGTTGGTGGGAATGTAAACTGATACAGCCACTATGGAGAACAGTATGGAGGTTCTTTAAAAAACTAAAAATAGAATTACCATATGACCCAGCAATCCCACTACTGGGCATATACCCAGAGAAAACCATCACTCAAAAAGACACATGCACTCCAAAGTTCATTGCAGCACTATTTACAGTAGCCAGGTCATGGAAGCAACCTAAATGCCCAATGATAGATGAATGGATAAAGAAGATGTGGTCCATATATACAGTGGAATATTATTCAGCCATAAAAAGGAATGAAATTGGGTCATTTGTAGAGGTGTGGATGGATCTAGAGACTGTCATACAGAGAGAAGTAAGTCAGAAAGAGAAAAACAAACATCGTATATTAACAGATATATGTGGAACCTAGAAAAATGGTACAGATGAACCAGTTTGCAGGGCAGAAATAGAGACACAGATGTAGAGGACAAATGTATGGACACCAATGGGGTGAAAGTTGTGGGGGGATGAATTGGGAGATTGGGATTGACATATATACACTAATATGTATAAAATTGATAACTAATAAGAACCTGCTGTATAAAAAATAAATAAAATAAAATTCAAAAAGAAAAAAATAACAATGTAATCTGGATAATTCAAATCCAAATATACACTGGCTAAATCTTAAAATGTTAAACACTTAAAATGTAATGAATAAAATAATTATACAAATAATTCTGGCCAAAAATTGATTTTTCTAAAATACCCAATAATTGAGAATTCCTTTCCAATTAGTAAAATTATCTCAATTTGCATTTTATTTGAAAGTATGAGCTGATACTTGGAAATGATTTAACTGTGTTGACTGTCATCATCACCCAGATTCACAGGACAATTATTTCACTTTTATTCAAATTTGGAGGAGTTTGTGGTTGGTCCTAGTTTTAAATGTTGTAAAGACTGAAACTATGAAGGTTGCTGATTCCTATTTATAGTGGATCCTCACTATAAAGTCCCCTGTACAATCACTTGTAGATTATAAGTGATAAAGACATACACAGTATGTGTTCTATATTCTGTAGGGAGGGAGGTGCACATCTTCCACTATACCAACTGGGAAATTTATTTATCTGTAGGATAATCAAAGTAATAGCAGTATAAATACTTCGTAATGGATTTATGGTTTAGGCTACCTATTGTCAAAGTGTCTTAGAACTTTGACTTGTTTTAAGCATGAACATAGCAAAAAGTTGGAGTTTTTTCCTTTTAATTTCACCTGAGCTAATGCATAAGGCCATCTCTAAAAAGACATGAAATAGAGTCCTTTCACCTCTTTTTAATTTCTGCTCAGAACGTCAGAGCTAGAATGAATTTTGCAGACCATAGATCAATGTTCTTCATCCTCTTCGAGAGAAGGTGACGTTCACAGGGTCCATCCCAGGACACCCATTCAGAAAGCCATGGCAACAAATTAAAAACTGGTCCACTCTAAATCCTGTTTACTCTAGCCTATCAGTCATTCATTTTAAAACTTTTTTTGCTGAAGTATAAAATACACAGTTCAATGAATTACCACAAAGTAGACATGCAACCAACTACCAGGTCAGGATACATAACATAGTAAACCAGAGCCCCGACTTTTTGTTCCTTCCTGGTCACTACCATCTCCTCCACCTCCCAAAGAAACTACTACCCTGATTCTGTCACTACATTTTCTGTTTTATAATTTTATACAAATAGGATCATACAGTGGGGATTTTATTGTTTCTGCTTGTTTCTGTTTGGGAAAGTCACCCAAGTTACTACACGTAGCTATAGTTTATTCATTTCCTTTCCTGTATACAATTCTACTGTATTAATACCCCACAATTTCCTGATGCATTATGATAGTGAGAGACACTTGGACTTTATTCCCCATTCTCCAACTATTAGAAACAAATGTTTCTATGGACATTTTTGTCCATGTCTCTTGGCAAACATGTTCAAGCATTTATGTTGTATATATTGCTAGAAATGAAATTAGTGGGTCATACAGTAGACTACTTTCTCTTTTAGTAATAAACATTGCCAGACTTATACAAAGTGTTTGTACCAATTTGCTTTCCCACCATTAGCATTGGCCAGTATATCTTTAGATCTTTAAAGAAGCATTTATTGCATACCTACTATATTCCAGAAACTGTGTTAATTTCTGAGCCTTCAATTATGACTAAAGGACAGAATCTTTTCTTGAGGACTTCTCAGTCAAATAGGGGTGACTGACATATAAACAAACATACCAGAAAAAATCCAATATTTACATTAATATCTATACAATATAAAGATATTATAATACAAATACCTGTACAGTCTTAACCTTGTTTCTGCCTCCATGACATAAATGTGATCAACACTATCCTGGTTGTAAATGACTATATAGGAGACAGTGTAGGCATTAATGAGTGAGTCAAACCTGGAGTCACACAGGAGTCAGGAAACTCTTCGTAAGAGTGACAATGTTAAGACTGACCTTAAAGATGGTTTACTGCAAGGAGGAAAGGACTTTCTAGGAAGAGAAAAATTTGTGAGCAGACTCACCCAAGATTTTATCAGCATGCCGCAGTTAGAAAACTGGAACAGGAGGGCTGAAGTATAGATAGCAAGTAATAAGGAGGAAAATACCCCGAAAGAAGGGGTAAGAACATGGAGAGCTTTAAGTGTTCAGCTAAGGATTGGGGACTTTATTGCATAGACATGAGGAACCATCAAAGGGCTTTTAACAGAGGAGTAAAATGAACATACTTGAATTTCAGAAAGATCATTATGGTTTTGGAAGATGGATTAGAGGGACACACTATTTAAAACCCAATACCATTTAAATATCCATTGTCGTTGTAACAGTTGAAGAGAAAGATGATGATGATGGCTTATACTACAATCTTTGCAGAGGGGAGGAAAGGAAAAGAGTGAACACAGTGTTAATGAGATAGAATCAACAGAATGTGCCATGGATTAGATGTGGGTATGAGGAATAAGGAGGTATTTCGGTTTGTTTATTGTGTTGACTAGCTGGATGTTGGTGCTGCTTGCCAAGATCAAGTAGACTAAAGGAGAGGAATATTTAGAAGAAAAAAAATGATTTCCTTTTGGAGAAATCTGGCAAGTAATTTTACAGATTTTATACAGCCACGCAGTGTGGCAGCTATCACTGGTTTTCCCGCAATACCCATCATCCCTTTTTTCCCTGTAATTATGGAAATGAACTGAACTTTAACTGGGCTCATGGACTCACAATTAAGACTACATTTCTCAGCCTCCCTTGCAGGTAGGTGTGGTCATGTGATTAAGGTCTGACGATGGGATCTGGACAGAAGTTATTCTGTAAATTGCAGGTCATGGCAAGAATGGTTGAGCCCTTCCACTTCCTCCTCCCATCTCATTAACTGAAAAGAGAACGTAGTGATAAAGGCGCATTTTTGTATTAGAAAAATACACTCAAGAATAGCAGAACCACAAGACTGAAGAAGCACCTTGTAAAACAGAGTTGCTCTATCCTCCTGTACATTATTCTAGACTTTTACTCAAGAAATAAGCATTCTTCTCACTTAAACTACATTCTGTTTTGGTCTATTAAAACAACTTAAAACAATGTAAATGATATCCTAACACATGGACGCTAAAGATGGAGGTGTCTGACATAGTTCAGTTATCTAGGGGCCAGCTTATAATTCCAAGTCTCCCACCATGAAAACAGAGGTAACACCTTATGTGGGTATATAAGATAAGCATATTTACAAAAACATATTTGCTATTCTTGATGAGAGTTTCATTGACTAATATGAGGCTTTTTGACTATCTCCATTCTGCAAAGATATGGAATTTCCAGGTACTAAACAGAATGTTTATATGAAAAATTAAGAAATGATTTTTAGAGGCCTCAAACTGCAAAAACTTAGTAGCTTAAAAAAATAGCTTATTTTAACTTATGGTTATTGGGGATAAGGAGGGGGGAGGGATAAATTGGAAGATTGGAATTGACACATACCAATACTATATATAAAATAGATAACTGATAAGGACCTACTGTATAGCACAGCGAACTCTACTCAATACTCCGTAATGGCCGATATGGGAAAAGAATCTAAAAAAGAGTGGATATATGTATTTGTATACAGATTCACTTTGCTGTACACCTGAAACTAACACAACATTGTAAATCAATTATATCCAAAAAAACATTCTTTTTAAAGTTTATTTCACTTCCATAGAATCATACCAAGGCAAAGAGTCAAGGTTAGTGGAGGCAACTCAGTCCTAAGAAATCATTAATGCAGTTAGGTCCCTTGCATTGTTATCTTCTCCATGGTCAAAAATGGCTGATTCAGATTCTAGCCAATAGGAAGGGAAAGGGGAAAAAGAGAATGCACCCAATGCCTTAGAGTGTAAACCCAGACATATCACGTGTTACTTTTACTCTCATTTCATTGCCAGGAACTAAATCATATTGCCACATCTTAAAGAATTCTAAGAGTCTTGCCTTGTGCCCAGGAAGAATAGTATAGGTTTTGGTAGACCACTAGCAGCTTCTTCCAAATTAGGATAATTGGGAGGAACAAAATGGGCAGAAGATCTAAATAGACACTTCTCCAAAGGACACATACAGATGGCCAAAAGGCACATGAAAAGATGTTCAACATCACTAATTATTAGAGAAATGCAAATCAAAACTACAATGAGGTATCACTCACACCAGTCAGAATGGCCATCATCAAAAATTTTACAAATAATAAATGCTGGAGAGGGTGTGGAGAAAAGGGAACCCTCCTACACTGTTGGCAGGAATGTAAATTGTTACAGCCACTATGGAGAACGGTATGGAGGTTCCTTAAAAAAACTAAAAATAGAGCTACCATATGATCCTGCAGTCCCATTCCTGGGCATATATTCGGATAAAACCATAATTCAAAAAGATACATGCACCCCAATGTTCACTGCAGCACTATATACAATAGCCAAGACATGGGAGCAACCTAAATGTCTATCAACAGAGGAATGGATAAAGATGTGGTATATATGTATACAATGGAATATTACTCAGCCATAAAAAAAGAATGAAATAATGTCATTTACAGCAACATGGATGGACCTAGCGATTATCATACAAAGTGAAATAAGCCAAAGACAAACATCATATGATATCACTTATATGTGGAATCTCAAAAAATGATACAAAACAGAAAGAGATTCACAGACATAAAAAACAAACTTATGGTTACCAAAGTGGGGGTGGGGGAGGGATAAATTAGGAGATTGGGATTGACACATACACACTACTATATATAAAATAGATAACCAACAAGGACCTACTGTATAGCACAGGGAACTCTACTCAATATTTTGAAATAACATATAATGGAAGAGAATGTAAAAAAAAAAGTATATATATGACCTGCCGGGGGTCTGGGCAAGATGGCGGAAGAGTAAGACACGGAGATCACCTTCCTTCCCACAGATACAGTAGAAATACATCTACACATGGAACTGCTCCTACAGAACACCCACTGAACGCTGGCAGAAGACGTCAGACCTCCCAAAAGGCAAGAAACTCCGCACGTACCTGGGTAGGGCAAAAGAAAAAAGAAATAACAGAGACAAAAGAATAGGGATGGGAACTGCACCAGTGGGAGGGAGCTGTGAAGGAGGAAAGGTTTCTACGCACTAGGAAGCCCCTTCGCAGGCGGAGACTGCGGGCGGCAGAGAGGGGAAGCTTCAGAGCCACGGAGGAGAGCGCAGCCACAGGGGTGCGGAGGGCAAAGCGGAGAGATTCCCGCACAAAGGATCAGTGCCGACCAGCACTCACCAGCCCGAGAGGCTTGTCTGCTCAGCCGCCGGGGCGGGCGGGGCTGGGAGCTGAGGCTCGGGCTTCGGTCGGATCGCAGGGAGAAGACTGGGGTTGGCGCATGAACACAGCCTGAAGGGGTTGGCGCACCACAGCTAGCCAGGAGGGAGCCCGGGAAAAGGTCTGCAGCTGCCAAAGAGGCAAGAGACTTTTTCTTGCCTCTTTGTTTCACGGTGCACAAGGAGAGGGGATTCAGAGCACCGCCTAACCGAACGCCAGAGACGGGCGCGAGCCGTGGTTATCAGCGCGGACCCCAGAGATGGGCATGAGACGCTAAGGCTGCTGCTGCCGCCACCAAGAAGCCTGTGTGCAAGCACAGGTCACTCTCCACACCGCCCCTCCCGGGAGCCTGTGCAGGCCACCACTACCAGGGTCCCGTGATCCAGGGAAAACTTACCCGGGAGAATGCACAGCGCGCCTCAGGCTGCTGCAACGTCACGCCGGCCTCTGCTGCGCACGCAGGCTCGCCCCGCATCTGCACCCCTCCCTCCCCCCGGCCTGAGTGAGCCAGAGCCCCAGAAGCATTTGCTCCTTTAACCCCGTTCTGTCTGGGCGGGGAACAGACGCCCTCAGGCGACCTACATGCAGAGGCGGGTCCAAATCCAAAGCTGAACACTGGGAGCTGTATGAACAAAGAAGAGAAAGGGAAATCTCTCCCAGCAGCCTCAGGAGCAGCGGATTAAAGCTCCACAAACAACTTGATGTGCCTGCATCTGTTGAATACCTGAATAGACAACGAATCATCCCAAATTCAGGAGGTGGACTTTGGGAGCAGGATATATTAATTTTTCCCCTTTTCCTCTTTTTGTGAGTGTATATATGTATGCTTCTGGGTGAGATTTTGTCTGTATAGCTTTGCTTTCACCATTAGTCCTAGGGTTAGGTCTGTCCATTTTTCTTTTTTTTTTTTTTTTACTTAAAAAAATTTTTTTTCCCTAATAAATGTTTTCTTAATAATTTTTTCCTTATTTTCTATTTTTAAAAATTAAAAAAATTTTTAATAAGTTTTTTCATATTTTTTATTTTAAAAAATTACAAATTTTTTTCTTAATAAATTTTTTTCTTAATAATTTTTTTTCTTTTTTTATTATAAAAAATTAATAAATCTATTTTTAAAAATTAAAAAAAAATTTTTTCTTAATAAATTTATTCTTAATGATTTTTTTCTTATTTTTTATTATAATAGCTTTATTTTATTTATTTTATCCTCTTTCTTTCTTTCTTTCTACTTTTTCTCCCTTTTATTCTGAGCCGTGTGGATGAAAGGCTCTTGGTGCCCCAGCCAGGCATCAGGGCTGTGCCTCTGAGGTGGGAGAGCCAATTTCAGGACACTGGTCCACAAGAGACCTCCCAGCTCCAAGTAATACCAAATGGTGAAAATCTCGCAGAGATCTCCATCTCAACATCAAGACCCAGCTTCACTCAACGACCAGCAAGCTACAGTGCTGGACACCCTATGCCAAACAACTAGCAACACAGGAACACAGCCCCATCCATTAGCAGAGAGGCTGCCTAAAATCATAATAAGGCCACAGACACCCCAAAACACACCACCAGACGTGGACGTGCCCACCAGAAAGACAAGATTCAACCTCATCCACCAGAACACAGGCACTAGTCCCCTCCACCAGGAAGCCTACACAACCCACTGAACCAACCTTAGCCACTGGGGACAGATACCAAAAGCAACGGGAACTACGAACCTGCAGCCTGTGAAAAGGAGATCCCAAACACAGTAAGATAAGCAAAATGAGAAGACAAAAAAACACATAGCAGGTGAAGGAGCAGGGTCAAAACACACCAGACCTAACAAATGAAGAGGAAATAGGCAGTCTACCTGAAAAAGAATTCAAAATAATGATAGTAAAGATGATCCAAAATCTTGGAAATAGAATAGACAAAATGCAAGAAACATTTAACAAGGACGTAGAAGAACTAAAGAGGAACCAAGCAACGATGAAAAACACAATAAATGAAATTAAAAATACTCTAGACGGGATCAATAGCAGAATAACTGAGGCAGAAGAATGGATAAGTGACCTGGAAGATAAAACAGTGGAAATAACTACTGCAGAGCAGAATAAAGAAAAAAGAATGAAAAGAACTGAGGACAGTCTCAGAGACCTCTGGGACAACATTAAACGCACCAACATTCGAATTATAGGGGTCCCAGAAGAAGAAGAGAAAAAGAAAGGGACTGAGAAAATATTTGAAGAGATTATAGTTGAAAACTTCCCTAATATGGGAAAGGAAATAGTTAATCAACTCCTGGAAGCACAGAGAGTCCCATACAGGATAAATCCAAGGAGAAACACACCAAGACACATATTAATCAAACTGTCAAAAATTAAATATAAAGAAAACATATTAAAAGCAGCAAGGGAAAAACAGCAAATAACACACAAGGGAATCCCCATAAGGTTAACAGCTGATCTTTCAGCAGAAACTCTGCAAGCCAGAAGGAAGTGGCAGGATATACTTAAAGTGATGAAGGAGAAAAACCTACAACCAAGGTTACTCTACCCAGCAAGGATCTCATTCAGATTTGATGGAGAAATTAAAACCTTTACAGACAAGCAAAAGCTGAGAGAGTTCAGCACCACCAAATCAGCTTTACAACAAATGCTAAAGGAACTTCTCTAGGCAAGAAACACAAGAGAAGGAAAACACCTACAATAACAAACCCAAAATATTTAAGAAAATGGGAATAGGAACATACATATCGATAATTACCTTAAATGTAAATGGATTAAATGCTCCCACCAAAAGACATAGACTGGCTGAATGGATACAAAAACAAGACCCATATATATGCTGTCTACAAGAGACCCACTTCAGACCTAGAGACACATACAGACTGAAAGTGAGGGGATGGAAAAAGATATTCCATGCAAAGGGAAATCAAAAGAAAGCTGGAGTAGCAATTCTCATATCAGACAAAATAGACTTTAAAATAAAGACTATTACAAGAGACAAAGAAGGACACAATATAATGATCAAGGGATCGATCCAAGAGGAAGGTATAACAATTGTAAATATTTATGCACCCAACATAGGGGCACCTCAATACATAAGGCAAATGCTAACAGCCATAAAAGGGGAAATCGACAGCAACACAATCATAGTAGGGGACTTTAACACCCCACTTTCACCAATGGACAGATCATCCAAAATGAAAATAAATAAGGAAACACAAGCTTTAAATGATACATTAAACAAGATGGACTTAATTGATATTTATAGGACATTCCACCCAAAAACAACAGAATAAACATTTTTCTCAAGTGCTCATGGAATATTCTCCAGGATAGATCATATCTTGGGTCACAAATCAAGCCTTGGTAAATTTAAGAAAATTGAAATTGTATCAAGTATCTTTTCCGACCACAACGCTATGAGACTAGATATCAATTACTGGAAAAGATCTGTAAAAAATACAAACACATGGAGGCTACACAATACACTACTTAATAACGAAGTGATCACTGAAGAAATCAAAGGGGAAATCAAAAAATACCTAGAAGCAAATGAAAATGGAGACACGACGACCCAAAACCTATGGGATGCAGCAAAAGCAGTTCTAAGAGGGAAGTTTATAGCAATACAAGCCTACCTCAAGAAACAGGAAACATCTCGAATAAACAACCTAACCTTGCACCTAAAGCAATTAGAGAAAGAAGAGCCAAAAAACCCCAAAGCTAGCAGAAGGAAAGAAATCATAAAGATCAGATCAGAAATAAATGAAAAAGAAATGAAGGAAACAATAGCAAAAATCAATGAAAGTAAAAGCTGGTTCTTCGAGGAGATAAACAAAATTGATAAACTATTAGCCAGACTCATCAAGAGAAAAAGGGAGAAGACTCAAATCAATAGAATTAGAAATGAAAGAGGAGAAGTAACCACTGACACTGCAGAAATACAAACGATCATGAGAGATTACTACAAGCAACTCTATGCCAATAAAATGGACAACCTGGAAGAAATGGACAGATTCTTAGAAATGCACAACCTACCGAGACTGAACCAGGAAGAAATAGAAAATATAAACAGACCAATCACAAGCAATGAAATTGAAACTGTGATTAAAAATCTTCCAACAAACAAAAGCCCAGGACCAGATGGCTTCACAGGTGAATTCTATCAAACATTTAGAGAAGAGCTAACACCTATCCTTCTCAAACTCTTCCAAAATATTGCAGAGGGAGGAACACTCCTCAACTCATTCTACGAGGCCACCATCACCCTGATACCAAAACCAGACAAAGATGTCACAAAGAAAGAAAACTACAGGCCAATATCACTGATGAACATAGATGCAAAAATCCTCAACAAAATACTAGCAAACAGAATCCAGCAGCACATTAAACGGATTATACACCATGATCAAGTGGGGTTTATTCCAGGAATGGAAGGATTCTTCAATATACGCAAATCAATCAACGTGATACACCATATTAACAAATTGAAGGAGAAAAACCATATGATCATCTCAATAGATGCAGAGAAAGCTTTCGACAAAATTCAACACCCATTTATGATAAAAGCCCTGCAGAAAGTAGGCATAGAGGGAACTTTCCTCAACATAATAAAGGCCATACATGACAAACCCACAGCCAACATTGTCCTCAATGGTGAAAAACTGAAACCATTTCCACTAAGATCAGGAACAAGACAAGGTTGCCCACTCTCACCACTATTATTCAACATAGTTTTGGAAGTGTTAGCCACAGCAATCAGAGAAGAAAAAGAAATAAAAGGAATCCAAATCGGAAAAGAAGAAGTAAAGCTGTCACTGTTTGCAGATGACATGATACTATACATAGAGAATCCTAAAGCTGCTACCAGAAAACTACTAGAGCTAATCAATGAATTTGGTAAAGTAGCAGGATACAAAATAATGCGCAGAAATCTCTGGCATTCCTATATACTAATGATGAAAAATCTGAAAGTGAAGTTAAGAAAACACTCCCGTTTACCATTGCAACAAAAAGAATAAAATATCTAGGAATAAACCTACCTAAGGAGACAAAAGACCTGTATGCAGAAAATTATAGGACACTGATGAAAGAAATTAAAGATGATACAAATAGATGGAGAGATATACCATGTTCTTGGACTGGAAGAATCAACATTGTGAAAATGACTCTACTACCCAAAGCAATCTACAGATTCAATGCAATCCCTATCAAACTACCACTGGCATTTTTCACAGAACTAGAACAAAAAATTTCACAATTTGTATGGAGACACAAAAGACCCTGAATAGCCAAAGCAATCTTGAGAACGAGAAATGGAGCTGGGGGAATCAGGCTCCCTGACATCAGACTATATTACAAAGCTACAGTAATCAAGACAGTTTGGTACTGGCACAAAAACAGAAATATAGATCAATGGAACAGGATAGAAAGCCCAGAGATAAACCCACACACATATGGTCACCTTATCTTTGATAAAGGAGAAAAGCATATACAGTGGAGAAAAGACAGCCTCTTCAATAAGTGGTGCTGGGAAAATTGGACAGGCACATGTAAAAGTATGAAATTAGAACACTCCCTGACACCATACACAAAAATAAACTCAAAATGGATTAAATACCTAAGTGTAAGGCCAGACACTATCAAACTCTTAGAGGAAAACATAGGCAGAACACTCTATGACATAAATCACAGCAATATCCTTTTTGACCCATCTCCTAGAGAAATGGAAATAAGAACACAAATAAACAAATGGGACCTAATGAAACTTAAAAGCTTTTGCACAGCAAAGGAAACCATAAACAAGACCAAAAGACAACCCTCAGAATGGGAGAAAATATTTGCAAATGAAGCAACTGACAAAGGATTAATCTCCAAGATTTACAAGCAGCTCATGCAGCTCAATAACAAAAAAACAAACAACCCAATCCAAAAATGGGCAGAAGACCTAAATAGACATTTCTCCAAAGAAGATATACAGATTGCCAACAGACACATGAAAGAATGCTCAACATCATTAATCATTAGAGAAATGCAAATCAAAACTACAATGAGGTATCATCTCACACCGGTCAGAATGGCCATCATCAAAAAATCTAGAAACAATAAATGCTGGAGAGGGTGTGGAGAAAAGGGAACACTCTTGCACTGTTGGTGGGAATGTAAATTGATACAGCCATTATGGAGAACAGTATGGAGGTTCCTTAAAAAACTACAAATAGAACTACCATACGACCCAGCAATCCCACTACTGGGCACATACCCTGAGAAAACCATAATTCAAAAAGAGTCATGTACCAAAATGTTCACTGCAGCTCTATTTACAATAGCCAGGACATGGAAGCAACCAAAGTGTCCATCATCAGATGAATGGATAAAGAAGATGTGGCACATATATACAATGGAATATTACTCAGCCATAAAAAGAAATGAAATGGAGGTATTTGTAATGAGGTGGATGGAGTTAGAGTCTGTCATACAGAGTGAAGTAAGTCAGAAAGAGAAAAACAGATACAGTATGATAACACATATATATGGAATCTAAGGAAAAAAAAAAAAGGTCATGAAGAACCTAGTGGCAAGACGGGAATAAAGACACAGACCTACTAGAGAATGGACTTGAGGATATGGGGAGGGGGAGGGGTGAGATGTGACAGGGTGAGAGAGTGGCATGGACATATATACACTACCAAATGTAAAATAGATAGCTAGTGGGAAGCAACCGCATAGCACAGGGAGATCAGCTCGGTGCTTTGTGACCACCTAGAGGGGTGGGATAGGGAGGGTGGGAGGGAGGGAGATGCAAGAGGGAAGAGATATGGGAACATATGTATATGTATAACTGATTCACTTTGTTATAAAGCATAAACTAACACACCATTGTAAAGCAATTATACTTCAATAAAGATGTATAAAGAAAAAAAAAAAAAAGAATCCACCTGCCAATGCAGGTGACATGGGTTTGAGCCCTGGTCTGGGAAGATCCCACATGCCGCAGAGCAACTAAGCCCGTGCACCACAACTACTGAGCGTGCGCTCTAGAGCCCGTGAGCCACAACTACTGAGCCCACGCGCCTAGAGCCCGTGCTCCACGACAGAAGAAGCCACTGCAATGAGAAGCCTTGCCACTGCAACAAAGAGCAGCCACAGCTCGCTGCAACTAGAGAAAGCCCGTGTGCAGCAACGAAGACCCAACGCAGCCAAAAATAAAATTAATTAATTATTTTAAAAAAAAAAAGACACATGCACCCCAGTGTTCACTGCAGCACTATTTACAATAGCCAGGACATGGAAGCAACCTAAATGCCCATCGGCTGACGAATGGATTAAGAAGATGTGGTACATATATACAGTGGAATATTACTCAGCCATAAAAAGGAACGAAATTGGGTCATTTGTAGAGATGTGGATAGATATAGAGACGGTCATATAGAGTGAAGTAAGTCAGAAAGAGAAAAACAAATATCATATATTAATGCATATATGTGGAACCTAGAAAAATGGTACAGATGAACAGGTTTTCAGGGCAGAGATTGAGACACAGATGTAGAGAACAAACATATGGACACCAAGGGGGGAAAGTGGCGGGGGGTGGTGGTGTGATGAATTGGGAGATTGGGATTGACATGTATACACTGATGTGTATAAAATGGATAACTAATAAGAACCTGCTGTATAAAAAAATAAAATTCAAAAATTCAAAAAAAAAGTATATATATATATATATATATATGTTAAAGTGAATCACTTTACTGTACACCTGAAACTAACATGATATTGTAAATCAATTACATGTCAATTTAAAAAAAATTGCCTGGGAAAACTGTACTTGAAATTGTAAGGTTAAAAAAAAAAGAATACATGTAAACTGGAGAGTTATATTCCAAAAAAAAAAAAAAAATTGGATTTGAGTCAGATTATGAAGGACCTTAAAGACTTGGTTACAAAACAAATTTTTAAACAACAAGGTTTATAACTGATCTGACTGCATGTTCCAAGGTTGACTGGAGATGAACTGGTGGTAAGGAGAGCTTTTGGGAGGCCACTAAGTTAGATAAGGAAAGCATTTATGTAGTCTAGAGCAAAGCAATGACCTTGAAAATAAAGACAAGGGGCAGAATTTAGGCAATACTGCTAAAGAGACTGAAAAGAGTATTGGCGGAGGATAAAGAGAAAGGGAAATGGTAAAGCTCACTCAGGTTTTAGCATAAGGAAACAAGGTAGCAAACACTGCAGCAGGAATTTGGAGACATGAGAGAGAGAGGTTTAAAACAAGCTGCTTAAAGGTAATTGTGGGTTATTTAAATAGAAATGTCCCAAGGACAGTTATAAATATTCTCTTAGACATCCATAAAGAGTTAATGTTTCATACAGCATGGCTACCACCATGAGTAATAAGCTTGAGCAGAACAGGGCAAGAAGCAAAGAGAATGAAGGATAAATAGTATGTGAAATGCCAGAGCTTGGAGAAGTGGAGAAAAGAAGAATCAGTGAAGAAAACTAAGAAATCAGTTGGATAGTTTTGGAGACAACATAGAAATGCTAAGAGCAGAAAGAAGTTCACCAAAAATGTCCCCTGCACCTTCAATAATGCAATCAGAGCAATGACCTCAGAACTATTTCATATGCAAACCTAGCCCAAACAATAAACACCAGTTTGCATTTTATCTTTCTGACTTTTTTATTTTTAATTTACAGAGAACAACTTCTAGTGTAATATACAACAAAACAGGGAAGTAGTGTGGCTTACACAAGAATGCTTTACACTGTTGTGAAACAAAAAACAAACCCCCTTCACAAATCAGTCAGAGTCTATTCATAAGCGGGTGTGAACAGATACCCAGGAGGCAAGTGTAAATTGAAAAGAGCTCTAGTCAAATCCACTTTATTGTATAGCTTTAGGACATTTCTGAAATATCGCCAGTGTTTCTGGATCCAGTGCCTTTTTATCTGGGGCTTGATCCTGAGATCCCTTTTTTGAATACAAATTATTTATAACACAATGTTTTATATTCAAAATTTGCACTGGGCATAAAAACATGAGCCAGTTGATTTCTTTTCTTTCTTCTCCAGGTCATATAGCTCACACTGTGAGCAGATATACATTTCACTTATGAGGAAAATTAGTGTTTAAATAAACACAATTATTGTAGCACCTATAATAGAATTTATGGTTACCTAGACAAGTAATTAGAAAATCAAAGTAAAATCCATTCTGGATGAAAAGTAGTTGAAATTTTATATTCTGGTTCATAAACATGTTTTCTTTTAGGTTTAGTAACACTTTTTTTCAATTATTTTTCAACGATGTTATTTTACTTATTAATCAAACCTAATTATAAAGCTTATTTATATATAAAAAATACATTCGTTTATATATATGTGTATATATATATATATATATACACACACACACATATATATAAAGTGATCTTCAAGTATAACACATTACCTCCCAGTTTCATTCATTTTGAAGTATGTAGAAGGAGCAAAAGCATTTCCTTCATTTTGTGATTTCACACAAGAAACAATTCCTGGAGAAAATTAAGGCGATACCATGAAATTATATTACAGTTAAAACTCAGAGACAGATGGGATCTGTAGACATCATAGAGTCCAATCCATTCATTCAACAGATAAAGAAATGGAGACACAAGCTTAACGGAATGATCCAGGGCTCCTTAATCCCATCCCTATCCTCCTCCCACTGTAATGCTGAATCTCCTTTACAGAAAAAGAAAGTCCTCGGGCAATAGATAAATTCTGCAGAAGATTAAAAGTTCCATAAATAACATCATTTTATAAACATCACTGCTTATAAACAATAAAACTCTGATCTCTACTATAAAATCTATGAGACTTGATAATGGAAAGATTATTTCTTTTTTATAAATGAAGAAACAGTCTCAAATGGTTAAATGACCTACTCAGAGTCACACAGATAGTAAATTCAGTGTTCTTTCTGATATTCTACACACACACACATGTAAGATCAAGTACAGAATGGCTGTTTAAGCCACCAAGCCATGGAAGTGAAGTCAGGGCAGAGAACAAGGACTCAGAGGCAATGGTGCCGCCGTGATGGAGTTTTACAAGAGTCTGGCTGTCAGACAGCTTGCCTACTTTCAGACTGTCTTCACAGGTGATGTCCTCATCTATCCAACGGCCTAAATAATTATCAAATGCATTTTTCAAACTTAATCGCAAACAAATAGAAAGGTGCTTGACAAGAAAATTTTTAAATGTCAAAGTTACAATTAATCTTAAGCATTTGTATATTTAAAACGTTAACACAGTTCACATTTTAAAAGATTCTTGATATTAAAAGTCAACGTGTTGTCTGCTTTACCAAATTCTTTCTCTCATATTATGATCAGATTTATATGGATATGTCTGCCTATCATGAATGGATATTAAAATCTGATCTATGTGTTCAATATCTCAAAGGCTTTCTTTAGAGACAGGAATATGGTGAATATCAAAAACAAAACAAAACCAAAGTTCATTTCCTACAAAGCAAGCAAACAGCAACCTCACAATCATTTAGAAAAAAAAGAAAGCTCATATTGAAAAGTAACAGATGTCAACTCTAACAAAAACCAAAACATCCACAGGCTTTATTTAATTGTCAGAATTATCTACTTTGTTTTATTTTTCCCATAATCAAAATTAAATGGGTGAATTCAGTAAGTTGTTTCCTCAAAGAAATAATGGTAGCTAACATTAATATGACTATGTATATATATTATTTTAGTAATCTTTTCAATAACTCTATGAAGTAGTTACTCTTACAGACCCATTAACAGACAAGGAAAATGAAATGCAAAGGGATTAAATTTGACTGGATCACACAGCAGAAAAGATCCTGAAGTTGTCTGACTCCAGTGCCCACATATTTAGCCATAATGCAATACTTCCTTTCTAGTTAGACACTATCTACTGAAGGAAGCTAAGCATGTTCTAAGAATAAGCACAGTGTAATAAAAAATAATAATAATAATTACATAACAGTTGATCTGGAATTAATGACGAGTTAGTTGAGTTCTAACCGTGACACAGTAAATTTCTTCAATATTCTTTTTGATTTCCTCTTTGATTTCTTCAGTGATCTCTTGGTTGTTTAGTAGTGTATTGTTTAGCCTCCATGTGTTTGTATTTTTTACAGTTTTTTCCTGTAATTGACATCTAGTCTCATAGCACTGTGGTCGGAAAAGATGCTTGAAATGATTATGACTTTCTTAAATTTACTGAGGCTTGATTTGTGACCCAAGATGTGATTTATCCTGGAGAATGTTCCATGTACACTTGAGAAGAAAGTGTATTCTGTTGTTTTTGGATGGAATGTCCTATAAATATCAATTAAGTCCATATGGTCTAATGGGTCATTTAAAGCTTGTGTTTTCTTATTTATTTTCATTTTGGATGATCTATCTATTGGTGTAAGTGGGGTGTTAAAGTCGCCTACTAGGGCTTCCCTGGTGGCGCAGTGGTTGAGAATCTGCCTGCCAATGCAGGGGACACAGGTTCGAGCCCTGGTCTGGGAAGATCCCACATGCCGCGGAGCAACTAGACCCGTGAGCCACAACTACTGAGCCTGCGCATCTGGAGCCTGTGCTCCGCAACAAGAGAGGCCGCGACAGTGAGAGGCCCACACACCATGATGAAGAGTGGCCCCTGCTTGCCGCAACTAGAGAAAGCCCTCGCACAGAAACGAAGACCCAACACAACCAAAAATAATTAAAAAAAAAAAAAAAAGTCGCCTACTATTATTGTGTTACTGTTGATTTCCCCTTTTATGGCTGTTAGCATTTGCCTTATGTATTGAGGTGCTCCTATGTTGGGTGCATAAATATTTACAACTGTTATATCTTCTTCTTGGATTGATCCCTTGATCATTATGTAGTGTCCCTACTTGTCTCTTTTACTAGTCTTTATTTTAAAGTCTATTTTGTCTGATAGGAGAATTGCTACTCCAGCTTTCTTTTGATTTCCATTTGCATGGAATATCTTTTTCCATCCCCTCACTTTCAGTCTGTATGTGTCTCTAGGTCTGAAGTGGGTCTCTTGTAGACAGCACATGTACAGGTCTTGTTTTTGTATCCATTCAGGGAGCCTGTGTCTTTTGGTTGGAGCATTTAATCCATTCATGTTTAAGGTAATTATTGATATGTATGTTCTTATTACCACTTTCTTAATTGTTTTGGGTTTGTTTTTGTAGGTCTTTCCTTCTCGTTTCCTGCCTAGGGAAGTTCCTTTAGCATTTGTCGTAAAGCTGGTTTGGTGGTGCTGAATTCTCTTAACTTCTGCTTGTCTGTAAAGATTTTGATTTCTCCATCGAATCTGAATGAGATCCTTGCTGGGTAGAATAATCTTGGTTGTAGGTTTTTCCCTTTCATCACTTTAAATATATCTTGCCACTCCTTCCTGGGCTGTAGAGTTTCTGCTGAAAGATCAGCTGTTAGCCTTATGGGGATTCCTTTGTATGTTATTCGTTGCTTTTCCCTTGCTGCTTTTAATATTTTTTCTTTGTGTTTAATTTTTGTTGGTTTGATTAATATGTGTCTTGGCATGTCTCTCCTTGGGTTTATCCTGTATGGGACTCTCTGCGCTTCCTGGACTTGACTGACTTTCCTTTCCCATTTGGGGGATGTTTTCACTATAATCTCTTCAAATATTTTCTCAGTCCCTTTCTTTTTTTCTTCTTCTGGGACACCTATAATTCGAATGTTGGTGTGCTTAATGTTGTCCCAGAGGTCTCTGAGACTGCCCTCCATTCTTTTCATTCTTTTTTCTTTATTCTGCTCTGCGGCAGTTATTTCCACCATTCTATCTTCCAGCTCACTTATCCATTCTTCTGCCTCAGTTATTCTGCTATTGATTCCTTCTAGAGTATTTTTAATTTCAGTTATTGTGTTGTTCATTACCATTTCTTTGCTCTTTAGTTTTTCTAGATCCTTGTTAAAAGTTTCTTGTATGTTCTCTATTCTATTTCCAAGATTTTGGATCATCTTTACTATGATTACTCTGAATTCTTTTTCAGGTAGTTTGCCTATATCCTCTTCATTTATTTGGTCTTGTGGGCTTTTATCTTGCTCCTTTGCCTGCAAGATATTTCTCTGTCTTCTCATTTTGTCTAATTTACAGTATTTGAGGTCTCCTTTCCCCAGGCTGCAGGTCCGTAGTTCCTCTTGCTTCTGTTCTCTGCCCCCAGTAGTGAGGTTGGTCCAGTGGCTTGTGTAGGCTTCCTGATGGGAGGGACTGGTGCCTGCCACTGGTGGGTGGAGCTGAGTCTTTTCCTTCTGGTGAGTAGGGCCATGTCAGGTGGTGTGTTTTGGGGTGTCTGTAAACTTAATATGACTTTAGGTAGTCAGTGTGCTGATGGGTGGGTTTGTGTTCCTGTCGTGTTTGTTTGGTATGAGGCATCCAGTGCTGGGAGCTGCTGGCAGTTGGGTGGAGCAGGGTCTTGGATTCAGATAGAGCCCCCCTGTGAGAGCTCTCAGTGATTAATCTTCCCTGGGGCCAGGAATTCTCTAGTGGTCCAGCATCCTGGACTCAGTGCTTCCACCCCAGAGCCTCAGGCCCGTCTCCCAGTCGAGGAACCAAGACCCTGTAAGTCACTCGTCCCGGTCAACATAATTAGTGCTGTATATGGGATCATCAATTTTTTTCCCAGCCATATGGGAGCTCATTTTCTTTGCATCCTTCTGGAGGTTTAGCCTTTTTCTCAAGTCGTGGATCCAGCCATGATGTTGTCTTTGTGTTATGGTGGTTCTAAGTAGCCCTGAAGGAGGTGTAAGAGTAATTGTCTAAATTTCTTCAATATTAAAAACAAAGTATCTGTGACTCACAGATATAGAGAACAAACTAGTGGTTATCAGTGGGGAGAAGGGGAGGGGAGGGACATGATAAGAGTGATAAGAGTGATAAGAGTAGGGGATTAAGAGGTACAAAGTACTATGTATGAAATAAATAAGCTACATAATATATGGTAGAACACAAAAAACATAGCCAATATTTTATAATAATTTTAAATGGAGTCTAATCTATAAAAATTTTGAATCACTATGTTATACACCTGAAACTACTGTAATATTATAAATCAACTGTACCTGGATAAAAATAAAAAGAATAAATTATAAATTAAAAAGAAATACAACATTTAAAAAAAGTGTTATAAGAAAATTGCCACCTTCAATAATGCTGGTGAAAACTCTTTAGCTAAATAAATAAATAAATAAATATTAAAACAAAATAATTAGAAGTAAATTATGCTTTAGATTTCAATAAAGTAAAGAGGCCAATTCAGTAAAGTATTAGTTTCCTAATTACCTCCTATCATTTCTATCCAATACATTCTCTCAGAACAAGAGATAATTGAAAAACATTACTTAGCAAACAACATAGACTGAACTCCTATGCACTATAATTCATATACATTGAGAAAAGTGAGCTCTACCAAGTCTATAAATGGACACTATTTATTATGACAGTACCACATTTTTCCAAAATCCGTGTTGTTCTTTCCCTGCCCCAAAACTGACCAAAAGCTGTATACAGAGAAATGCTAGAACTAGGTACCTAGTAAGGTGGAGCCTAAAAAATCTACAAGGAGTTTACAATATCAACCTAAAAGTTTACTATACGTGGGACTTTCAAGTTTGGACAGAGGGCTACAAAAATCCATAAGCACCAGAAGTTATTAAAGCCCAACAAACTTGTCACGTGTAAAATCAGTTCATTCCCCAACAATTTACAACACATACAGATGAGACTTAATCCAGGTAAGGATTTATTTTCATAGCCTGACCATAAGCGCTCTGTTTCTCATTTCCATAGGTATTTCTTTTTAAAATCTACATAGCATAAATTTAAAATAATACTCAACAGCTGAGGAATTTGAAAACTCATTGAGCTATTTACGTAAGTTGCTTATCAACTGAAAATATTAACATTTTTCAAATAGGCAATCTCTTAAGAAATGAAAGAGAATAAAGTTGCTGAGTAAGTTCATTCTGATTTTAAAAAAACAAAAAAAACAAAACAAAAAAGGAAACATTTAGACAGTGTCTCTGTAACGAAGATTGAAATTCAGAAACCCTAAGATAAATTAGCAGGCATTGCATAAGAGGCATACACCTTGAAACAAAAGCACTCAATAATTTATAAATTACTAAAATTCCTCAAGAGTAGGCAATTTTAAAAATAAAATGGAATAATGACCGAAAAATGATAATACCAGAATTAGAGTTTCTTATATGTGATACACACTATGTGACCTCTTGCAGTAAGAAAGTATACTGTACTCCATGAAATAAGAAATTTTCCCGTCTTATTAGATATGTCCAGTAATCATCAATACGTCCAGTAATCATCTTCCCCTTTCCATCTCACAAACTAGATGCAAGCAGAAGAGAGAAACCAGAACAGTGAAAGACATGGAATTATGGCATCTGAGAAATGAAATAAATGTTTTCAGGGCTACAGGACTTCAAATATTTGAAGGATTTTCCTGCAGAAAAAGAGCTAGATACACTCTACACCTGGCGTAATTCCTAACACATTACAGTTGCTCAGTAAATACTGACTCTATTACTGAGAAGATGAATCAATACACAAACCATTTGTTGATTGTTTCCAGAGCCAGAACATTACTCTAGAATCACAGAATTCGGTACACATTATAGGAAGACAGAATTTTTCTTTAATGTATGAAAAAATATGTAAATTTTAGCTGTCCAACAATGGAAAGGGCTGTCTCTCAAGGAAAAGTGTGTCCCAAAGCTATGCCCATTTCCCTTGGCTGTTACAGAAGGGAGTGCTCTGCAGATGGGCATTCAGACTGGTGACTTTTAAGAGTCCCTCTGATGTTGTGATCTCCTTTCCTCTTGGAGTGTCTCTGTTGTGTGCTCTCATTTCTCACTAAAGCTAAGAATTTCTGTTTACTCTCTGCCCTTAAAATCCATTCTTATTTCCATCCTCACAGAGCAGCACGCACCGACAAACCAGAACAAATCTTCAGCTGACGCCCACCTGTTCTTACCACTCCACCACAGTCAAATTCCAATTCCTGGCTAGGAGAAGTCAAGAAGAATCCAAGTGCTCTTTGACTACAAACACCACCCCTACGTACTGGTATTTTTTCTTTGCTGGTTTATTTTGCAGTGATATTAGCACATTTTTTTTACAACTTTTAAAGATGATGATTTGAGTAATGATACAGATGCGGCTAATTTCCTGCTTTTGTTTACTATAGTCATTTGATAAACAGTGTGGCGGGGTGGGTAACGAAGCTAAATAATTCAGTCCCATCTGAAACTGCTGCAGTTGAATAGAAGTAGCCAAAATGGGCATGTGGGTATTATATGAAGATTTAAGGAATCAGCGTTATTCTTCCTTATTCTTGGTTGGGAAAGCAATGATGATGTGGACTCTGGGTGGTTGGAATCAGGCTGAGAATTAAGAAACCTTAGGTTCAGATCTGGCACCACATCACTCTAAGCCAGCTTTCTCACGTGTAAAATAGGGAACCATGGCAGCTATTTATACTCTGCTGCATCCCAGGTTTTTGTGCCTCTAAAATAAAATAATAGCAAGGGAAACATTCTGTTCACAGTGCTATATACAAGCATCAGGTAGCACTGACTCTAGGTATGGGTTTAAGGCCCATGACTAGTTTAAAAGGAGGCACCCAAAATCAGACCAATTTAAAACCAGTCAGTGTTATAAAGTAGCCATTATAGAGCAGGACTCTATTATCACCAGTCTAGAAATTAAGTACTTATTTTGCTACACTGCTATTGCCACTGACTTCGTGTGCTTTTTAAGCTGCTTGCAAAGACAAACCTAAACACTCCAGAAATTTATAAAACGTGTATTACACAGAAAACAGCCCTTCGGTAAATTTTATTTCATATTGATTTTGTCTTTCCATCATATTCATTGCAAAGTCAAGTCACACAAAGAAAATCAATAACTGAACATTAAGAAAGCACTATTCATACAAAGGGCTTCCTACTATTTTGCATATCTATTCTTTTTCTTTTCCACATTCTGTAACGCTGCAGGTTGAAAAAAAATGCATTACTGAATAAATTAAAGTTAATATTCTCCTGCCTTTTGAAGGAGCAAACACATATTAAGTCCAGGCAAGATCTTTCTTTCCTTATTTTCCCCGCCCTGGTGCTCTGCAGGTTCTTTATCAATATCAATGACTTAAGACCATATTGTCCCATGGCTGCCACTGAAATGAAAGGTACTACAGCATCCTGTTATGAAAGGGCATTTGATGATTTAGCAGGTGAGAGATTATTAAATCCTGAATTTGAAATGCTGGGGCATTATGAAACTGAATACTTCAAACAACTATAGAATCCACTCAAACTATATCTCTCTTCAGGAGATGAAATGTCATATAGGTTTCAATGTTCAAGTGTTTTCAGAGGCTTTGAAAACTGAACACCTGCAGTTACTCACACATGAACTTTGCCGTTGCAGTATTAGTATCCCAACAGCATTTTTCCTGAAAATATTATATTAATTAAACTATAGTTAATTACTTTTGGAATTTTGCATTGAAAGACACAATGCAGTTAATATTAGCTGTTCCATACTCAGAAAACAAAAGATTTATGTCTTTCAATTAACGTTAACAATATTGGATAAGGGTGGTTTTTATTTCCCCATATTAAAAATATTTTGAAAAACATTTGAGGAAACATGAAAATCAAGCAGCTCTAAACTTTTAGCACATCTCACATACACAGAGACAATCTGATTGAGAGAACTCATGCACACTTTCATCACTGGTTTGCTGCTAAATATTTAACATGTGAATCTCTGAGAAAAAAAAATGTTTGCATATACATGCATACATAAGTTTTCAATAAATGTCAGACATATTCAGAATGCATGGCACATAAATCACAGATAATTTGTAAATATGCAGTACTATTTACTGCAAATTCCAAATAGCCAATTGTTTCACACACATTCTTTGTTTTGTCAAACTCTTGAGTCAGTAGCTGTATTAGTCAGGGTTCTCCAGAGAAATGGAATGGGGTGTGTGTGTGTGTATGTGTGTACATTATACATATATATATATATATATATACACACACACGTATGTACATGTATATGAGAGAGATTTATATGGGTATATGAGAGAGAGAGAGAGATTTAGTTCAAGAAATTGGCTCATATACCCATATACCCATATATGGGAGAGAGAGAGATTTAGTTCAAGAAATTGGCTCATTATGATTGTGCAGACTGCCAAATCCAAAATCTGCAGGGTAGGCCAGTAGGGTAGAGATCCCAGAAAGAATTGAAGAGCTGCATTTTGAAGTCAGTCTGCTGACAGAATTCCCTCTTCTTTGAGAAACATCAGCTGTTTCTGTTAAGACCTTCACTTGATTGGATGAGGTCCACCCACATAGGGAGGGCAAGCTGCTTTACTCAAAGTCTATTGGTTTAAATCTCATCTAAAAAATAATTTCAGGGACCACCCTGGTGGTCCAGTGGTTAAGACTCCACACTCCCAATGCAGGGGACACAGGTTCGATCCCTGGTCGCGAAACTAAGATCCAGCATGCTGCACGGTGCAGCCAAAAATTTTTTAAATTAAAATTAAAAAATAAATAAAATTTAAAAACAACTTCAGAGAAACATCTAGAAGAATGTTTGACCAAACATCTGCATACCATGGCCTAGCCTATTTGACACATGTCATTAATCGTCACAGTAGCTAACCTATGGCTGCAATCTATGAAAGGAGATTCCCATTATGAATGTTGTTGATATTTTCTCTTACTTTAATGAATATTGAGAAAGTGAAATGAAGAAAATTTGTCTCATAATGATATGAATGACTTCTTCGCTGAACTGAATAACAGTATACAAATACTAAGAGAATATTTCCTCAATTTTTGTGCTACTAAGCAATGTAAAATCTATAGCTATACCACACCTTTAAGTTTAATCAGCAAGTTAACATTTTCTATAGGACTTTCTTAAGTTCAGACAAACAGCAAAACAATAAACCAAACTGTGATTTGGAGTATTTGCTGATTTCCGAGGTGTAAATACGTCTATCATGGCCAATTCCAAGCTAACAATATAATGTCACTTGAGCGAAGTTGAGACAAGATGTGTGGTTATACAACCCCCGATACAACAGACAAAAATGTCCTCAAGAGCACAGGTAGTATTGAAATAATTACTTAATAATAATAATAACAATAATTAACATAATTAGGACATGATAAGTTTGGAGTAAAATCTTTGTTTTTAATATGATTTAATTAATTATACATTTATATAATTTAATTTTTAATAATGGCTATGTTTAACAACCAGCTCACAACAATTCATAAACATTTAACAATCAGCTCTTGAGAATCAGTACCACCTGGCTCCAGCAAACCACTGCAGGCTTACCTTTCCTAAACATTGCTGGTGGATGAAATTTTACAAAGAGAACTTAATTCACTTGGAATCAAGGATTAACATTAATAAAATATAATAAACTCCTCCTGTAATGTGTTCAGCCTTATCAGTTATTAATACTTATTATGAAGTAGCCTATCAGCTCCTTTCCTGAGGGCAGGCTTTGATGAACAGAGTGACAGTGTGGAGACATGAGAGGGATATGGAAAAGGAATACAAGTAGAAAAGGAAACAGCCCCAAAAGGAGGCTCTCACAGAAGCAAAATGTGCCAAGTTGAAAAACTGTAGATTAGGATTGGCCTTTCCTATGCGGTTGTACATTGCCAGGACAGAAATGCAAATATTGAGAAGTTTCAAATGCTCAGTTTTACTATAAACGTTTAGAAAGAATTCAAATTTCTTTTTAGAGTTTTTGCCTAAAAGCACACATTCTATGGATGGTTTGTGATTTCAAGCTAAAATTCAATAAGTGTTCTTAGAATATATACTTCTATATCTACTTCACAAAATGATATTAGCCTATAGAGGATGCCAGCAGTATGGTCACAACCTAAGACAAACATGAATTTTGCCAGTATCTTTGTGCTAATGGGAAAATGAAAAAGAGATGAAATCCTACTTCACCTGCTTTTATTCAACTGATTAAAAAATTTGCCTCTTAAAAAATTTACAGAAAGTTTCAAAGTCTTTCTTCAGAAAAAGAGGTTCTAAGAACACTAATAAAATTGACAGAAATGAAAGAAAACAAAGTAAAAGTAAAAATAAAAGCTCCATGGGTTCTAATTTATGACCATACTCTTGTCGTCACACACATCAGGATATTAGGCTTTCTCTTGTCCAACAACTTCACAATTTTAGAAAGTTTTAGAAAGGACTGACTATGACATTGGTATCATAAGTTTAGAGCCCTGAGATGATTAACTTTAATAATTTAAAGATAGATAGATAGATAGATAGGCAGAAGAGTGTGTAAGCATGCACACACACACACACACACACATACACACATCCCTATACCTGCATCTCAATTTTCTACCCTCCTGCCAGGATTGGCAGCTCAAAAAAAATGTGAAGGACACAAATCTTCCTTCAGATCCCCCATCTTCACATCCATCTTTCCTTTCATCTTCTCTTCCTTTCATCTTCTCCATTCTTTTTTTTTTTTTTAATTTTTATTTATTTATTTATTTATTTTTGGCTGTGTTGGGTCTTCGTTTCTGTGTGAGGGCTTTCTCTAGTTGCAGCAAGCGGGGGCCACTCTTCATCGCAGTGCGCGGGCCTCTCACTGTCTCTTGTTGCGGAGCACAGGCTCCAGACGCGCAGGCTCAGTAGTTGTGGCTCACGGGCCTAGTTGCTCCGTGGCATGTGGGATTCTTCCCAGACCAGGATTCGAACCCGTGTCCCCTGCATTGGCAGGCAGATTCTCAACCACTGTGCCACCAGGGAAGCCCCCCATCTTCTCCATTCTTTGAATCCTACTTTCCAAGTATACTGGAGTTAACTCAGAATATCCACAATCACTCTGGTTACACCCAAAATTTCAGTTCTAGTTCTTTCACGCTTTCCTTCTTGTCTCAAAATATATATGCCTTGGAGAAGGAGAACAAGTGAAGTTCTCCTTGTCCTGTACCCTCTGCTAGCTTATCCTTTAAACTCTCTGTGGTAAAAATTCACAGAGGTATTTATAGAGCACTCCCTTCCCCTGCCCCAGGTAAGTGCTTCATATTTTAAAAAAGATGTTTGAGAAATGAAGCCTCAACCAGTGAACCATCATATACCAATGCAGTGTAGTAGTCCTGAAATGTGTCCACAGAACATTAGTTCCTTGGAACATCAGCACATCTGTGCAGAAAATACGGGTGTGGGATCAAATAAGTTTGAATATTCGTGGGTTAACTATATTGACTTAGTCCTTTTGTTTTTAGAATGTTTACTATGCTAAATGTGCACTGTTTATTTCCAAGATGGAGATCGAACTGAAGCGTTCCCCAATCAAAACTGATCGTGGGACTTTGACTGGAGTCTATCTTGGGATAAATGCTCCATGCAATGTAAGTAGTCCATGGTAGGAATTAAATTCTCAAAAAATGTTGAGTCAGATGAGCCTGTCAGTATTCTCAAATTAAGCCATGTGGATGACTTACCACCCTCTAGGTCATAAGGAATAGCAAAGTTAGAAAAAAGAGGAAAGGGAGTCTGTCGTGAGTGAAGCAGTACATGATATTCTGCATATAACACCTTTCCTTGTAAGCGGTAGACAAAAGACTTAACAAAGTGGCAACCAAGAAATGAAGCCAAATCATGGGGCTGGGAAAATATCCAAGGCAAACAGTGAGAAACAAGAAGAGCAAATACTGGTAGTATGAATAGATTACCTAAAAGTTAAATATATTTTCCTTGGAGAGCTGTCTTTAAAGATCTTGGTGCATGTCAACCTTTTTGTATTGAGCAAGAACTTAAACATGGCCAGTGCCTCACTCAAACATGGGTCACTTTCCAACATATGTCTTCTAACCTGAATCGTCTGTCCCTCTGAGGACCAGTGAGTCTCAAACCTTAGAGTACATATGAAGCATTTGGGGAAATCTTTCCAAATGTAGTCTCAGGATTCCACTCCCCCCAGGGATTCTGATTCAATAAGTACAAGGTGAGCCTGAAAATCTGTTACAGGCTTTACTCTGAGGAAGGCTGATTTAAAACTAAGCAAAAGAAACAAAGACAGACCACACAGAAAACTTAGAAACATGATTAATTTCATTCTACATTAGAGCAATTTTACAAGTCCTATAACTTTGTTTTAAATAAGACATCTGAACCCTCTAAGTCCTCCTTTTTCATGTCTTCTTCATATCACAGAATATCTCTATTTTTTCACCTTTTCTTTGTACCTTTTCTATGTAATCTCAGGCTAATGCAGAGGATAAAGTTATGATTAAGGGCATGAGACTTGAGTGAGATAGCCTGGGTTTGAATCCTAGCTCTAACACTTGTGTGGTACTTGGCAAATCACCAAACTCTCTGGTCTCAACTGCCTCTTCTGTAGACTGGGGATGATTATAACAGAACCTACTTTGGAGGATGTTATAGAATGAATGTTTATATCCCCTCAAAATCCATATGTTGAAGCCCTACCCTCAGTGTGGCTGTATTTAAAGAAGGGGCCTCTAAGAAGAAATTAAGGGTAAATGAGGTCATAGGTGCAGGGCTCTGGCCAAAGAAGATTAGTGGCCTTATAAGAAGAGACAGAGCAGAGCTCACTGTCTCTCTTCATGTGCACATAAAGAAGAGGCCATGGAAAGACACAGCAAGAAGGCAGCCATCTGAAAGCCAGGAGGAGAGCCTCATCAGGAACCAACCATGCTGGTAGTCTGACTTCAGACTTGCAGCCTCCAGAACTGTGAGAAAATAAATCTTAGTTGTTTAAGCCACCCTGTCGGTGGTATTTTGTTATGGCAGCCAGAGCAGACTAATAGAGGGTTATTATAAAGGTGAAATGAAATAATTCATTTAGAATGGCCTCGGGTATGTAGTAATTATTGTGTTGATTCATACTATATCTTACAAAATCTTCATTTTGGACATGGGAAGAATTGTGACATTAATCATATTTCATGAAGATCAATCTATAATCATAAAAATTTCAATCATAGGAGAGAAATAACACTACTTTCTCTTATCTTTCAGTAACTCCAACCACTTGGAAAAGAACAAAGTGTTCCCTGAATTATTTCCAGCATTGTCAATAAAATATTCTATTTCTTAATTAAATGGTTGATTTTAGGCACTTCAGTTTTCATGTTTAATCATGTTTCATTGGTTTGAAGCAATTCCTATAACGTGCCCCATTTTCAGCTACCCCTGGCATGTTAGAAAGTTAAGTTGGATGAACTGGGGAGCAATTTAATCCCAGTGAACATGTGAGATTCCCCCAAACCTTAGCTTCTGCAACAATATTTTCATGAAGTTAACCATCATGATTGGGAATGAAACTATGCATATTGGCCTGTACTAGCAGGTATTATAATATTGGATTCAGTAGTTTCTGAAGCCTTGAGGGGAATATCTAAAAACCTACAGGTTTCAACTTAGGGATAATACAAATAATGCAAATAAATTAGCACATAACCTCTTTCACATGTAGCCTTAATCTAAAAGCACAGTGGTTAATGGATTCTTTAATAGAAATGTGCAAGAGAGGATGTGCAAAAGCAAATACAAGTTAAAGGAGACAAATTTGAACTCAAGACCTTAACAAAAGCAAAAATGCATCCTGTTCAGAGTAAAGAAAATACAGTTCAAACATAAAATTTCGGCTAGAAACGTATTCGTAACTCAACTCAAACTGACGTGGATTCAGGATTAAATGCTAGGATTTAGTAACATGTGACATAAATTATATTATTACATACATACAAGTCTCAAAAAATATAAACTAATATATATTACAAAGTACATGTTATATCTCAATTCCAGTCATTAGGCCTGTATTTCTTTCAAGAATATGTCTGGGGCTTCCCTGCTGGGCACAGTGGTTGAGAATCTGCCTGCCAATGCAGGGGACACGGGTTCGAGCCCTGGTCTGGGAAGATCCCACATGCCGCGGAGCAACTGGGCCCGTGAGCCACAATTACTGAGCCTGCGCGTCTGGATCCTGTGCTCTGCAACAAGAGAGGCCGCGATAGTGAGAGGCCCGTGCACCGCGATGAAGAGTGGCCCCCGCTTGCCACAACTAGAGAAAGCCCTCGCACAGAAACGAAGACCCAACACGGCCATAAATTAATTACTTAATTAATTAAAAAATTAAAAAAAAAAAAAAAGAATATCTTTGACACAGGAAAAAGATTATTCATTTCAGCAACAAAAAGCCCTTAATTAGTTATCATAATTAGGGGTAAAATATGAGAGTTGGTTTACTAAACAAGAAAATATAACTCCCTATATTTTGGGGAAGGGAGTCACTGAGTGCTAATGATTATAGGTCTTCCAGGAGGTAAAACGCATGGTTAATCTTACTTAGTATGTAATTTACTATTACATAACTTAAACTATAAACTTAATCCAAAACACAGAATGAATTGACTGAAAAATGTCTGTCAAACATTTGATGCTCTGTTGGGAAAATATGCTCTTGGAGGGGGATATATAACTATTTCACTGCAATACAGATGTAAGACGGTGCTTATTGTTGTAAATTATTATTATAAAATGATAAAGATTAATTAACCAAATAGGGGTTTGACCATTGCACTCCAAACACTTCTTCTCTAAATTTGCATACGAGATAAAGGCATAGCATGGCATGGACAGAATCAAAGGTTTTCAAAAGTGTTTAAAGTTTTAAAAGAAAACTATATACGTATCTCTTATACTTAACATACGTTTATAAAAATATGCATATAACGTGGTACCTATGTATACAAGATACAAACGTAGCAATCTAGATAAAAGCCTAATCAACATTTGGGCTGAATACATTTCTATATTATTAAAATAGTCACTGTACTAAGTTTAATAATGCTCCCTGTAATCTACTTGACTACCCTTTAGCTGCAAGAAAGGGCAGAAAGGTTTAATAAGGATTTTAAATGACAGCAGAAAATAGCCTCAACTTAAAAGTTATTTTATATTCATGATGAGCTCTTCTTCAGGTGAGCTAAAACTTACAAATTTAAGAGCATACATTGAATGTATTGTCCTCAAAACAAATGATGGTTAATGAAACAAATATATATCCTAAGGAATTCAGTTTTAATTAGTGGAAAACCGGAAGTGCATAACATTTTAAAGGCGTTTTATAAATTACTTGCAAGGACATTGTAAAAGTCAGATCAATGGCTGCCAGCGAATCTGCTTGCATACTTAAATAGTTAAACCTTATAAACAGTGCATTATTGTTCACATCCCACCCCCACCTGCTTTCTCTTTACAACAAGCCAGAGAAATATTTAGAGCAGGGAGAGCAGGAAGCAGACTCAGAAAGCTAATTAATTGTTCAACTTCACAGAGCCAGGAAGTGGCAGTACCCAACCAAATACATAAGGTTTCTGACTCACAAATGATAAGATACATTTTTAATTAAAAGCATTTCCAAACTATGTGTAGTTAAACTCCTCAAAGGCCATTTAAAAGAACCACTGGGGTTTCCCTGGTGGCGCAGTGGTTGAGAATCTGCCTGCCAATGCAGGGGACACGGGTTCGAGCCCTGGTCTGGGAAGATCCCACATGCCGCGGAGCAACTAAGCCCGTGAGCCACAACTACTGAGCCTGCGCGTCTGGAGCCTGTGCTCCGCAACGGGAGAGGCTGCGACAATGAGAGGCCCGCGCACCGCGATGAAGAGTGGCCCCCCGCTCGCCGCAACTGAAGAAAGCCCTTGCGCAGAAACGAGGACCCAACACAGCCATAAATAAATAAATAAATAAATAAATTTATTTTAAAAAAAGAACCACTGTACTGGTCATGGTGAAATTTTCTTTTAAAAGTCACCTCCACTTTAGCCCAGATTAAATAATCACCCATTCACTGTAGTAGAGTTATTCATTTTTTTAACAAGTAACTATCGCACACTTATTCTCTGCCAATTGCTGTCCCAATGCCTGAGAATAGTGTGGTAAATAGAATCCCTACCCTCGTGAAGCTCACTGTAGACCAACACAGACATCCTATTAAAATAAATATAAATATGTTTGCACTCTGAACATATGAAGTGAAGTGAATGATGTAGCACAAGTTCAAGTTTCTGTTGGAACACATAAAGAAGACCTAATCTGGTCTGGGTGATCACTGAGGCATTGTTTGAAGGCACTTGTGCAAGCTGAGGGAACTGGCCAGGGACAGCTAGGTAGGGTAGAAAGATATATGAGGGTAGTAATAGTGGAAATTAAAGAGGACAGGTCCAAAACATATTTAGGAAGGAAATCAAGAAGACACAGTGACAGGGTAGAAATAGGAGGTGAGGAGATAGAGTCAGGATTAGTGAGATTTTACTTAATTAAAAAAGAAAAAAAAACCAACAACTAGAGTGTATTCATAGGACATCTGTATTCACAAAAGCTAATTGATGTTTCAGGTTAATTACTGCTCTCCACATGTTGAATTTCTGACATAGTTTCTGTAAGCATAATTCGGCAACACAACAATGGCAGAGACTGTCATGCCAAAATGAATTGCCAACATCTGCAATTAAAATAAATGTCTATGAGATATAACTGTCAAAATAGTAATTATGACTTGGTGAGCTAGAAACAGTCTGAAAACCTATTTGAAGTTAAATTCCTGTCATCTATATAGACTCAGTACATTCCAACCAAGGTATTTTTTTTCCAAAAAAAAAAAAAAAAAAGCACCCAATCAAACTCTTTATAACTGAATATTCAATAACATAATTCAGATAAACAGTATATAAAGTGGGAACCTCTTTGAGTGGTTTAATGATTCTGAAATCATGTTCTTTTAAAATATATTTCAGTTTTAAAAAATAATGAAGAATAAACCACACTCAATTTTTAAAATTCAGTCATTTATGACATTCATTATATGCAAATAAATTTTCTAAAATCAGAGCACCCTACCAAACACAAAGTTAGAACTTTGTATGTTAAGAAGCATTTACTAAGCAACCTATCAGATTTGACAAAGTATAAAAATCATAGAATTATAAGAATCATGTAAAAATATTATTCAAGAGGAAAATATTCTAAAGTATACTTCTAGCAAATCTTAAGGAGGTATCATATTTTATCAATTCTGAGACTCAGAGTTTTACATTTTTTTTTTAACATTTAACATCTTTGAAATCAAGATGCCTCTTAAAATTGATATGATATTTTAAATGCTGGGAAGACAAACACAAGGGACATTACATAGTTGCAATCACCTGCTCTTCATCATAGCTAAGCAAACTGTCTTCTTGACTGAGCCATGTGCCTTGTTGGTAAAATATGGGTTGAGTTTAACTGCTGTTTAAAATATCTTCAAAATGTTTACAGTACAACTCATCACTGAAACAAAAATTTATTGTTTACACTGTTGCATGGCAACAAAGGACAGGAAATAAATTTGGTTTTAGCAAAATATTCTTCATTGGAAGGATGACCCAATTACTGATTTTCCTTGCTCTGTGAAACATAAGAAAGAAAGATATCCGCAGTTACATGAAGCTGTGTTATAGTTTGTTGCTGATAGTTGTGCAAAACGGTTGCCTCACAGGCCATTCTGTGCAGCTGAAGGGAGGACAAATTTGCCCAATCTTTCAGAATAGATACAAAAATGTTTCAAAGCAATGAGGGACAGATGTGATGGATTCATGAGTTGGGTGGAACTATCATTAATAAAACTGCCATAATTTTATTGAAAGCTTTCTTTTTTTTCTTAGTGATATGTGAAATGATAATACATCTTACAATTAACATCATATTAGAATCAGTGTAATAAGGTTATGAAAGAGCAAGAACTGTCAGATGGTTCTAGTCTCAGCACTTTAAATAAAAATCTGGGAAACCACTGGTCAGTTTGTTAACCTATGTGGGCCCCCATTTTCTCACTTGTAAAATAAAGTTGTTGGGATAGACCATTGCCAAGGTCTCTTCTAGTTCTATGACATTACACATTTTTATTAACTTTAGATCTATTTGAAATATTTATATACAGGAAAACCTGGTTCACTAAAATGTTTATTCATTTGAAATGCTAATAAATATAGAAGTAACCAGTATTTCTTCCTACGAATTTTGTATTTAGGCTTTTAAAAGTAAAACATGATGGTAACCATACTAATAGTAGAAATAAGCAAACAGTAAATGAAATACTAGTTAGTGAAGATTTGCTCAAATATTTTACATCTTCACAACTATTTACAAATCACTATTCTTCATGATAAGAGACTAGATGCAATGAAAAAGAAAGATCAAATCATAACCTTAGTTTAAAACATACTTGTCTTTGAGTCCTTTGAAAATTTATGAATGTATTGTAAATGTTGTATTGTGCTGTCTATCTGCCGATAATTTTCATTTCACTAGAATATTTATTAAGCCTGAATACTTTACTATTCAATAATTTTGAGTAAATGAGAAATTATTATAAAGTAGTTTGATGCAAAATCTTACCATCAGATAAAAATTTCCATAATAATATACCAAAGGGCATATATCAAATTTGAATATAAAACCTCATTTAACACAAACAGACACTCTGGGAAGTGAGACAAGTCTAGTGAGGTTAAAAGAATGTGGTAATGAATATATTTTAGGTAAAGGTAAGCTTTTTAACTTGTGTTTAGAAAGTGGTGATAATTAAGGTGGATAATTTCACTAGAACATAGTTTACCAAAGTCATTGAACAATTATGCAAAAGTATGGAAGACCAAACAAATGTTTTAAGTAATCTAGAAAAAATGAGATGAAGGGAAATTTTACACAGATAAATTTATTACTATATAATTCAAGAAATAATTTAGACTGATTCTTTTTCATAATAGGCTGTGAATTTCAAAACTTTTAGTTTTAAAATAGACAGTTAAAGGAAAATCATAACCAGGAATGTCAGGAATTTGACAAGAAAAATATTATATTGTTTGAAAAGGCAGAAAATTCCAAAATCAATCTTAGTTTGGTATATATATGATATACATATTAAACTAACAATATGAGATCAAAATATATATTCAAACATGTAGTCAAAGATTAATAGCACTCAAACTTGATGGGATGACAGTACCTATTAATTCAACCTGGGGTTAAAGATATTCTTGTCTTGGTTAAACTATTTAGAAATTTTTATTGGTAAAAATGGCTCACATTCATCTCCACTGGTGTTGTTTTCCATTACTCACTTTATTTATTTTTTATTTATTTATTTTTTACTCACTTTATTTTATCTGAGTCAGATATGCAAGCTCATCAAGAGCCTTGTCTGTCCTGGTCATCCTCTTACCGTAAACTCGCACAATCCCTAGCGCATAAGAGGTACATTAGGCGCTAGATCTCTATGGGTCTCATTTCTGTATATACTGAGAGCAGAGATACTAACTGCCCCATAGTAAACAGCTTGAGAAGACAGAGTTAGTGTCTCCCACGGGAAGAGAAGGCAGGTTTGTTTACCATCCAGTATAATCAATATAATAGCACTCTCCATAACAAAGTTCATGCAGATTTGCTTAGTATTCATTATAAAAGATTCAGATTTCCTAAACTCAAGATTCCTCAGCTGTGACACAAACCAACTGTGTGTCCTGGGTGTGTCCATCCATGTTATCCCCAAAGTACTTGGAGGGATAATGAAGTTCATGCTGCTTGCTGTGCTACTAGTAATAAAGTCTTTGTCTCTGAACCAGGAGTATTGTGTCTCCTGCCAGCATCTGCCATGAAACTCCTGCAGGCTAATTTGCTGGTGTGAAGGCAGGATAAAATCTCAGACTCTCCCCATTATTGATAGGAACCCAAACATTTCTCAGAAAAGGAATGGATGCATTTTCCTGGAAATTTTTCTAATTTCTGAGTTTTTGAAGTTATAAAATATTAATTAGCCCCTTAAGTTATTATTCATAAATATATAACTATGATTAATTTCGTGACTATTGATTTCTGAAAAAATATAACTACCTGCTATGTGAGCCCAGATGGATTAAGATTTACAGGACACACCCTAAAAACGGGTCAAACTAGATTGCCCCCACTGACCTGTTCACTCATTCTTGTTTCCAGTTCAGTTAGTTAGGCTTACATCCAAGTGAGGGGGAGAAAAAATTAAATGAAAATTTTAGATGGAGTCTTGCTAATTAACAACCAAGAGAAGTCATTTAGCATGTCATTTCTGAGATGTCAAAACAAATGCATATGAAGTTTATGAACATGTTCACTGAGTGAAAAACCTATTAACTACTTAATTACAAACTCTTCCCCATACACTCCCATATATAACTCTTTTGGAGAAAAATATCCAGTGTCACATTTAAGATGTACTTGTGCATGGTGAGAAATCATTAAAGCAAGGCTGAACACTGCAAGGGTGTGACGAAGGTAATCTGAGAAACAACCAACTGGACCTACTAAGTAAGTCTATTTCACTATGCTTATGACAATGGTCAAGTTCTATATACAAAATGGGCAGATAATAAACACTTGATTAATTTGAAGATGACAGGAGTACAAAGATAACTTGCCACTGTACCCTGATAACCTGCTGACATTTTGACAAACTGCCATTATGGACCAAATCTGTGAGAAAACAAAAGTTGTCAATGTTCAGTTCCTAGATCAGACACATTTAATTGATTGTTTCTTGTTGTCTTCATAGAAAATTCCATATAATGGATTGGAATAGCTTTGTACAGTTTAATGTGAAAATCACCAGTTGACAACTTTCAATGCATGAGTTATCAGACTGATAGAATGCAACTAAATTAGTGTTTATTAACCATGTTTAAAATTAAATAGGTAAATGACATTACAACACTTTGATTATATCCTCTGCATATTTCCAGTATCTGATATATCAAGAAAATTAGGTGTACCTTATGAACCCTATCCTGAATCCTTACTGTATTCCTGACAGTTCATGGTGCGCAGAACAAACTTCAAGAGAATCCTAGCCAATTGCTATGAAGTGAGAGACAGGGCTAAGTTTGAAAGAGAGATAAATAAATGACAATGATTGCTGCCAGAGTCAACTTTCTCTCTTTTTCTGTGGCAGACAGAAATACTATGGGTCACTCTCAAGTACTTCCACAGAGAAGAGGCTGTGTTAACCTTTGATGTTGAATATTACAAAAGCATATCATCAGACTGAGGAACCTTGATATTCTTCATCATTTACTATTTACTATTTCTTCAGGTAACTAATCTATACCCTCTTATTTCAGAAGGCATTTAAAACTGAAAAGCACTTTCTCCAGCTGCAAAAGATAGTTTGGAGCCATGACTTTTCCATCTGTGTTCCAATTTCAGCTGCAAGGAATAAAAGCAACAATTAAGAAAGAGCTAATACGGCAGGGGTTTCCTAAGAGACATCAGTTGCATTGTTTCACATTAGTTGTTCGAACAGCCATCAGAGGATAATAACTTTGTCACTATCAATCAATAAATTATTCAGTTGCAATTTCCCATAAGTCATTGCTATTACTGCCAGTAATCAAGTCTCCTTTGTTTCTTGAAATTAAATTTGAACAAAGCAGTATGACTAATTATCAGTTGATCTTCAAAAGCTCCTACCAATAATTTGCCACTTTGGACATTAGACTTTATTAGTAATAGATGAAGGCTCTGTATATTTTTAAGTCGTGGTGAATTGCTAAGTAACTGCACAGATTTTATTCACCCTACTATCAGTGAAGAGCATTATGCTGCCTAGATAAAGCTATATTCAAATCAATTAAAAAGATGAGTTGGGTTTTTTTATCATGTATTTTTATAATTTATCTGACAGCTGTTTCCTGAATACGGCTGAAGAATGCATATGAAGCAGATATAACCCCTTTGAATAAAGTGATGCTTCTTTAAATCTCATTTTGGAATGTATTATCCCCAAACAGGGTTGTTGAGTTAATTCTGCAATCATAAGATTCAATATGGCACTAAAAACTTCCTGATCTTCCAGATTTTGTACTAATGTTTAATTAGAATTAATTTCATGACTGGAAATAGTGCCATTTCAATATCAATATTAGGGAGGTCAAACTTTTCAGAATGACATTTAATATGAAAATAGTAATGCAACATAGTAATGTCAACAATGTATATATTGAAGTAGTTGAACCTCCTATCTCTTTCTAGATGCAGGAATTCCTCTTTTAAAGCAAAATAAAATGAAAGATTTTTGTGTGTGTGTGGCCTGTTTTACTTTGGTTATATTGGGTAGTAGCAACTTCTCATGTACAGAGGCAGTATAAACACAAAAACTTCCATTCCTAAGGGCCCACTCATGTCCACTAACAAATCCATCTAAACCCAAGTAAGGCTGTTTTGTGTAGTATTATCTACTTGCACACGAGTGCACCTATAGCGGCTTCACTAAATTGCTTACTTCCTCCTTTAACAGAGTTATCTTTTTACAAGGCCATTTTCGCACCTGACTTACCATTTGATAAATTGCTTCCTTCAGTATTTAAATTACTCACCACCCTTTTACATTTCCAGACCATAAATGTGAGGCTGTGCTTCTACAGAGGCACCAATAATTCTATACAATTTTTAATCTTCCTAAAATTTGTCTAACAGCCAACTAAAACAAAATTTCATTTAACATAACTAAGACTATATCAAGAAAACTAGAATCAGCCTCCTTATCTAAAGTCTTCATTTCTCAGGGTAAAGAAAGGATTGTGTCCCAGTTAAGATCAATTTAACCTCCCTTTTTCTCAATTCACTAAAATTATTAATCAATTGTCTCTTGGCAACTCTTGCTTTAGACCAGTTATAATCATACTTCATTGTTTATAATATGGGAATGAACAAAAGTCTCCATTCTAAGACACGAAATATGCCCACAACACACAAAGAGAATTGTGTGATGTTTCAAAGTTTCACATTCAATGAATTTTCACTTTACAGAAAAATGACTGATATGTACAGACAGCAGGAAGGGAAATGTCTACTATAAATTTACTTCTGACCTATAAGGAAATATTGTTTGTGGTAATGAAAGAAATCTCAGAATAATAAGAATATCTCCTATTGAAATTGGGAAAAAACAAACTAGAACAAAGGAAATGCCTGGTACACTGAACCATTTATTTTAGAATTTATGAAATATTTCAAAAAACATCAAGAAATATTAAATTGAATCCCACCATGTGAGGTTCTAAAATAAAGTGTTTCTAAAACTGCGAATACAGATGTTTAATTGAAAATAATCCTAAGGAGAAAAAAGGTGAAATAACTAAAAAAAAAAAATCCTACTTCACTGGCTGCTTTCTAATAAACTCGCTATGAAAATATGACTACAAAGAGGTAGGAGCACAAAAGAAGAACATAAATAAAATCAGAAACTTTAAAAGAATTTTAGATTACAGCTCAAAATGAACTGAGACTTATGAAAACTACTAAGGATAATAACATTAACATAAAAGACATGATTTTAAAAAGAAGACAATCAAGGAGGTGATGGACCTGATGACAATATAATATTAACACTTGTTAGATCAAAACTTTGACCTCTCAGCTGCTATTTTCCTCCATCTTCTCAAAGAAATTCTCAAATCAAATGTATAACTAAAAATTATAAATATATTCAATCTTTTACTTGAGTGGACCATTTTAAATATTACTAATGTTTTTCCTTTTGCTGTTCCCTACTAGTCTAAGGCATCCATTTGCCTAGGGACTAAGATTTGTTTTAGATGTATTGCAAAGAGAGAAACTACAGAATGGTCAGTTTCTGACATGAAAACATGATTAGGCAAGAAGCCAAAGCCTTTAAAAGCAGCAAACTTTCTAGAGTAAGTATTCTCCAAATTGCTTCATTTCCTCATTTTTTCATGTCAAAAACTAAACCTGAAGGAGTGAGAGGTTCAGAGGATTAACTGGCTATAGAGGAGATTATTTTCCTCATCACTAATACTTTGCTGAATTTCTTTTTAAGGAGAAATTGATCTGGGGAGACTAAGAACACTTTTTTCCATCATGCAAAATTTGTTGGAAGGTATATGAAATAAAAGTGAGAGAACATCTGTTCTGATTTCCAATTTGGGGGTTTGACCTGTAATGGTTAAACCCAGGCCAGGGCCTCTTTCCTGGATATCCAACCTGGTACTGAGGAGAGGGAAGAAGAGAAAGGGGAGAAAGGAGAAAGTCAGAGCGAAAAAGAAAAGGGTAAAAGATGAAGAAAAGAGGGAAGGAAAGAAGGGAAGAAGGATAAACGAAGAAAAGAAATCTGCACTCAAGATAAGAGATGGGCTAATTCAACAGCTTACATACGTGCCTCTGAGTCACAGACCGGACTCAAATTTCAGCCTCATGAATCATGAGAAAAGCCAACTTATGTAGTCATGAATCTAGTCATGCAAAATGTGACCAATACCTATCTCACAGATTTTCTTCACAAATTAAATGAATTAATATATATGCAACAAAGATTTTATTTATATATATATACACATAAAACACCCATTCTCCATAGAGGGTGTAAATAGCAAGGCTTTTGTTCACTAAAGACTTCAGAGTATTTGGCAGTCCACATTATGGGTGGTAACCAGAGAGAGATGAATTGCCAGGCAGAGTGGAAGCAGAAGAAATTGAAGCCCTGGGCAATTATGAGAAAGAAGGTGAGGAGTAGTGCCAACACCAACACTGTGCCAGAAGACAACACAATAAGTAATTTGACCCACCTCTGTGCACAGAGATCTTTACGGGACCTGAAAACTTCCAGAAGGTTCCGTTTGAGTGGACTATATATGAAATCAGGTCTTCAATCTGCATCTGAGTTTATGAAGGCAGCTGAGAGAGACAGAGGCAAAGGTCATACGAGTGAGCCCTTCTGGGCCTCAGGAGAAAGCCCGGAGAGAAACTGGACGTTCCAGGCCACAGAATTAGAGGTTAATCAAAGTTAAAAATAACTCTGAGATGTAGGATGGGGGCCCAGCTAACAACTAAGACTGAGGTTTACATATGTAAGTTGACTTCAAAAGACAGATGATGACAATGAGGACAACGATGACGAATTTCTAATCAGAGCAGGTAATTATAGATTAAGTAAACTTGCAGACGTGGTACTCGTTAATTTAAGCAAGGCATTTAATTAAGTCTCTAATTATATCTTGTGGACAAGGCAGAGGAATGAGATGGGGGAATTAAAAAACACCCCATGAGTCAGGAATCTATACCCAAACATTTTGCACGCAAACAATGATTAATGAATCAATCTGAAGTTGGAGGGAAAGTGGTGTAACATAGGGTTCTGTGACTTACTCTGCTGTTTATGTATTTTCATCAGTGATTTGTAAGAAAGATAGAGAAAGCACACTTGTCAAACTGCAGACAATCCCAAACCAGGATGGAGAACAAAGGTGTATGCAGGATGAGATCATGAGAAGCATAAATGTTTTTTATGATGGGCAGGGTCATAATTAAAGCCCCCTCACATTTTAAAAATCAGTGGAGTAGAATTATCTAACTCGGTAGCAGCTCATGTAAAAATATAAAATAAAACCCCGGGCTGTAAGTGATCACAAGTTCAATGTGATATGGTTGTGAAGGGAGCCAGTGACATCAAGCCTGCATCAATATCAGCCAACGCCCTTTCAAATTCACCGGAGCCAATCATCTTACTCCATCCTCCAGTGATTTACTATTCTTAGTTCTCATTCCTGTGCTGTCAGTGGAAATTTAGATGATTAGAGGACAATCTCTGGGCAGTATGAGGTCTTAAAGCTATTTGAGAAATAAATATTGTGTGGATATTGGTTTGTTAAGAATGAAGCCTCAGTGAGACAGGCAAACTTTCTTCAAGTAAGTGAGAGTTTGTTGTGAGATATATTTGTTCTTTGTTTTGCTAAAGTACAGAACCAGCCCAGCTGGAAATGTTGGAGGGACCCATCTGGCTCAGTGCAGTAAGACCAGACACACTGAGAATAAGAGGGTGAGATGCAGCTGTGAAGCCAGCCGTAACTCAGGCGTTCAGTCTTTCATAATTTGAGAATCAACAGGTATTTTTGAGCACCTTCTCTCTGCCACACACTGCTTGGTAGTAAGCTGAAGTTGATCTTAAAAACATTTAACAACTGTATGGCATGAGCACTGACCAGTCAGAACAGATGCCTGATCTATCAGAAAGGATGCCAATGGCAAAGAGCAGAATGCCCACATCTCAGTTCAAGATTATCAGTGGAAGGAGCAAAGGTCCATGTGTAATGATAGCACACGAAGACACCTGCTGTAATGTAAGTGTGAATGAAGAGTAGCAGCAGCCCTGAAAAAAAAAAAGGAAAAACTTAAAATTCAAATAGCATTTGAGAGGGAGCTTGATGAATAGTTAGGTGAACCAGCAGGTCAAGGGAACATCATAGGAAAAGTCAGAAAACTGCAACAATATCAGGCATGTCTGGGGAACCATAAGTATTTCAAATTTACTATATCAGCATGAAGGTGGGAGTGAGTGGCAGGTGGTAAGGTTAGAAAGGCATACAGAGGCCAGGTCATGAAGGGTTATGTGTACCATGCAAAGAAGTATATAGGCTATCCTTTGGGCAATGGGGAGCCACTGAAGAACTAATGAGCAAGAAAGCAACATGATCAAAATTATTCAAATGAAATACCGCTCTAAGGGAACTGAGAAAGAATGACTAATAAGGCTACTGCAACCATTTAGAACTGGCATAAACTAAGGAAATGGCATAAGAAGTGGAAGGAGGAAATACTGAATCACTGTTGCACATCTGAAACTAATAATAATATTGTACATTAACTATAATTCAAATTAAAAAAAGAAAAGGATGAAGGAGATGAATATCGAGATACCAGGAGGTCATCAGTCAGCATTAACTGACTCAAGCAGGATGACACAAAGATTTCTTGCTTAGTAAACTGGGGTCATTCACTGAGACAAGAGCATAGGGTGGGAGGCACCTATAGGGGACTATGGAAAATAACAAATTACATGTTTTGAGTCTGAGCAGCCCATAGGATATGAAGGAGGAAGTATCTAAGTCAGGTAGGGAATTTGAGAGAGATGGGATCTAAAGTTACAAATTTCAGACTTACTACATCTGAAACTACACTGCAAAAGTATACAGGAGAAAAAGGAAAAAGAGCTGAGGTCAGAATTAAACTTAAGAAAACTAACATTTAAGTAGTGGGTTGAGCAAGAGAAGCCTGCAAAAGAGACTACAGCCACAGCTTTCTAAGTGTATAGGCTTGGGCAAGTCACTTTGCCTCAAAGAACTTCAATTTCCTCAGCTTATAACTTGGAGATAATAATACCCTGCACTCAAGATAATAAACCATCATGCATGGTCACATTCCCAAATGTTAGATCTCTTCTTTCTTTTGTGCATATTTTGAGTCTGAGTCATTGACTAGCTAATGCTGACTAGCTAAGAGTAATTTATTTAAATAGCAACTTGAAAATGTCTTATTAAAAAAAAAGTGAACAAATTTGTAGCGTGAAGGGGGAGTGCAAGTTCTGGAATGAAATGGATTTGGATTCCTGACGCGACTTTGGACAATTTACTTAACCTCTCTAAACATGTTTTCTCAGTTGTAAAATGGGTACAACTGTGTGCCTCACAGGAATTCTGTTGCTTAAGGGCAGAACCATAAGCAGCTCACCTCCCTCTGCTCCTGCAATTCAGCAGGTACTCATAAGTCTTAGTTCTTTCTCCATTGCACCTCTTTACTTCTCAAGTCTACTGTACCAGACATAATACAAGATTTCCTTAATGACTCAGTGTTATCATTATGAACATCAGTTAATGTTACGTGTCTGAGATGCAGATGCAGCTGCAAATGCAATAGAACATCAGGCGTAATGAGCCACTCATGTAACACACAGTTGACTTGCCTAATTTTGTCGTATGCATGATATTGAATCCGCAGCAGCTTGAGATGATTTACCAGGCACCCAAAAATGTGAACAGCTGCCTTTCTAAGATTTGATGTCGTATAAGGGAGATGAACGAATGTTGTAGTGATTCATCAACCTTTCAAACGTTTGTTTGTTCTTTTACAGCTAACACAACTTTCTTATGTGTCTGGCCTTGTCTTTTATAAATGAAGTCTGCAGTCTGTGTTGTACCCGCTATATTCCACAGCACTACAACTCAGCTCTGTTCTACCCCATTTGTGCCCATTATCTTACGATACTGTGGAGTTTAAACCCACACTAGAGATGCCAAAGGATCTCTCCTGGATAATTCCTTATCGCAATTACAGTCTCCTTTGCCTAAGCATCTACATTTCGTACCACTGTGACCCTATTCATACTCACCCTGCCCCCAGGTGAGTAGCCCAAAAATCAGCACCAAGACGAATGGCCAGCTGACTCACAGTCTAGCATATGACACAGCCTATATAGCTCTGAAAGGGTGAGCTAAGCCATTTGGATTCTTCGTTTTCAAAATGTATAAAGGGAAACAACAAGAAATGATGCCAGTCAATAGTGAGTTAATGGTGACATAATGCCACGTGTAATCCAAAGTTTGGAGGGACCAGAAATGATACAGAGAAGAGAAGGATGAAGTCACCTGGTGGTAACTTACAGAGAGTAAGTTAGATGTGTGGAGAGGGGAAGAGTTGGTGAGAGAGAGGGAGGAGGGGAAGAGGAGGGGAAGTGGGGAGGTAAAGGAGCCAGAGGAGGAGAAACACGTTCATCTTTAAAGATGCCTTGAGCCTCATGGGCTATGAAGACCCACTTCCACTCTGCGTTTTTCTCTAACATACATGGCTTTTTTTCCCCCCTGAGGTAACTTAAGAGGATCTTTTTTCTTTCAATCAATTTAGCCTGACTGATAGATTACAATGGTATCAAAACACAACTTACAACACTTGAGTCAAATTTATCTTGTATAAAGTGCTTAATTGCGAAGGCTGCCATGGCTTTTGATTGACCTTGGAGATTTAAGTCCAGATGAACTCCTCCTCCAGTACCTGCTCCCCTCCCCCATCCACAAATCCCAATGTAGGGACAGGATATTCCTTCCCAGAACCCTGGGGTACAAATGACGGATTTTCTGGGGTTCTGGGTTTTCTCTCCGCAGGAAGCCCACTCCGCTATCCCTCTGAGTGGTTCTCTGCTCCTCCTCGCCCACTCTCTTCCTTTTTCTCCTCTGCTTTTCTTTTCTCGGTAGCTTCTGCCTCATCCCTGTCCTTGAACGCTTCTCGGGTTTCACAGGTCCTTTAAAAATATCAACAGCCAGTCTGTGCACCATCCAGAGAATCTTCTCTAAGCCTCCCAACCTGTGCTCTTCTCTGCCATTTCTGTTTCTTCTGTTTTACCAACAAGGTAATGATTTCTAGATTTGTTCAGTTATTCTGGAGTCCTGAGTGATTCTGAAAGCCTGTTATGATTCAGCGGCTGGGATCCAGACAGCTGGAATTTCTGACAGTGAGAGCTGTCAAATGACACAGAGGGAGCGGCACGTTCTAGGCTGTGTGGCCCACGGCTATGGACCTGACCACTCAGGACTCCGGAGAGACCCCAGCAATGTCCATTCCTGACATACCTTATATATCAAAAACTGAAAAAATGCCAAAACAGAGGTTTTTAGAAATATTTTATATATGAACATATTAATACTTTTAACCTAAAAATATTAGGCAATATCCTTGCGCTACCCAGAGGACATTAAGGCAAAGCATCTAAATTTTAGATTCCAGGCCTTCTGTGAATTGAGGCCCTGGCCAAATGGGCATCCACCCTCTGGGATAATTCCTGCCAGAAATCTTACAGAATGATACTGGCATGAAAACCAATGGTTGGGTATGATCTTATCATATTATAGCTCTAAACTGTAACGGTTTCATCATAGCCTTTTATTTGAATATTTGACTAAATCCAACTAAAAGGGACAAATAAACCACACCCCCAGCTTTGTTCTACCACTAACCAGCCATGGGACATTGGGCTTACAAGTCACTTTCAAGCTACAGGCATCAACTGTTTAATCCTTTAAAATGAGTGGATCAACCAGATATCTGTCCTCCCTTAGTGCTTTAAGAGCCTATAATATACATTTATTTGGTTTTCAAAGCAATAAAAAAAAAAGTCTGGGGCTTCCCTGGTGGCGCAGTGGTTGAGAATCTGCCTGCCAATGCAGGGGACACGGGCTCGAGCGTTGGTCTGGGAAGATCCCACATGCCACGGAGCAACTGGGCCCGTGAGCCACAACTACTGAGCTTGCGTGTCTGGAGCCTGTGCCCTGCAACAGGAGAGGCCACGATGGTGAGAGGCCAGCACACTGCGATGAGGAGTGGCCCCCGCTTGCCACAGCTGGAGAAAGCCCTTGCACAGAGACGAAGATCCAACACGGCCAAAAATAAATAAATTAATTAATTAAAAAAAAAAAAAAAAAGCTTTGTAAAGAGCCAGCTGTACCAAGACAGCCCTGAAATTCTCGAGTAACAGGTTTTCAATTAGGAATATTTAAAAAAAAAAAAAAAAAAAGTCTGAGCTGAGAGAACTTTTTAGGAGAAGTTATTGTCCTATATGAGTAAGCTTCAGTGAAAGCATTATAAGAGCTAGAAATTTTTGCATACAAATTGTTTGAAAACAGAGGCAGGTAAAGATGTCCTGTATCCAATATAAAGAATAAAAATTCACTTAGTTATTTCCTATTTAGCACCACAGAATGTCAGTTTGTTTTGCCTTCTGCTTGTTCCCCAACTTCATTTCAGAAACAATACTAGGAGACTGAGCTCAATCAATGTCAAGGAGATAAAACTGAAGTTAATGACATCTGGAACCCTCACTCTTAGAATAGCACTGTATGAAAATTAAGAGTGGCATGGAGAGCCCTGTTAGCCAAATAAACTTGGAAGATCTACACATGGTGGTCTGTACAACCTTACGAATGTGCAAGTTGTATCTGTTAGATGACAATCAAGAATTTTTTCCATGCCCTTTCCATGAGTGTAAAAAGGAATATTTTCCTACCCAAGGAAGGAGTAGCAGCTAATCTGACTGGGGCAAGCCTTGGCAGTCATTAAACCATACTCAGTTAGTAGATGGGATTCATGTGTTAAAGGCCATTGCTCATGTGTCGCTAGGGTTAAGGACATAATGCAGTTTGACCTGCCTGTGTTCAGAAGTAACAGGCAGTTCATTATTTTTCTTCACCTTTTAGGCACACCTGGGTAAGATCTCCCCATCCTGAAAAAAGAAAGAACAGAATTCTCTCTCTCTTCCAGGTTTTTAGAGATTGGTTAAGCCCTGAAAAGTTGGCCTTGCCCAAGGATCTATTCCAAAGTCATTAACAGGCCACCTGGGTTTTAGGTAGAAGCCTCACTGTATCATACAGTTTACCAGAGTACCACTTTACGACGGAACCAAATATTTATGACAACCAACAGTAAGGCTGTTACTTTCATCTCTATTTTATATCTGTACACATTCTTTATTTCATTCAGAAAATAAAGCAAGAAAGAGAGATTTGGCATTTCCCTCAATACCTGGACTTCTAACTTATCAGTATGTTGACTGACAAATTTGTGAATAAATACTAAGACTAGAAACTCACAGAAAGATGTAGCTTATTTTTGCCCTGTGTTTGTTGCTAAAGCTTATCACTGTGGTAACGTTTGCTCTACAGGAATGGCTGAAGTCAGTCAGCTTATCACTGTGGTAACGTTTGCTCTACAGGAATGGCTGAAGTCAGTCAGCTTATCAACCTTATATGGCTAAAGAAACCAAGTTTTTTATGGGGAATAAACACCAATGTTTGAGGGTTGGTCTTTGGGAATTAGTACTAAGTATTGGTGGCTGACATTAGATGAATACTCCAAATTCAGTTCCTCTTTATCTTGGTGTACAGGGATAAGGAGAATAGTGAAGAAACTAATTTCTTGATTCTTGAAGCTTATTCACAAGCTCTTAAAGTGACCAATACATGATCTCAAGTTCATTCTGCGTTTCTCTTTTGCGTGGTCAAATATACATAACATAAAATTTACCATTTTAACCATTTATACATGCATAATTTGGTGGCATTAATAAGCACATTCACAATGTTGTGTAACTCTCACCACTACTTCCAGAATTTTTTCATCATCCCAAACAAAAACTCTATACCCATTAAACAACTCTCCATTTGCCCCTTTCCCCAGCTCCTGGTAACCTCTATTCTACTTTCTGTTCTATGAATTTGCCTATTCCAGATAATTTATACAACAAATCATACAACATTTGTCCTTTTGTGTCAGGCATATTTCACTTAGCATAATGTTTTCAAAGTTCATCCATGTTATATAGCATGTATCAGAACTTCAATCCTTTTTATAGATGAATAATATCCCATTGCATTATATACCACATTTTGTTTACCCATTCATCTGTTGATGGACACTTACATTATTTCCACCTTTTAGCTATTATGAGCAATGCTACTATGAACATGGGTATGCAAGTATCGTTTTAAGTCCTTGCTTTCAATTCTTTTAGGTATATAGCTAGGAGTGAAATTACTGGATCATATGTTAACTCTATGTTTAACTTTTCTGAGAAACTGCCAAGTCATTCCACAGTAGCTGCCCCATTTTACATTCCCATCAGTAATGTACAAGGGTTCCAATTTCTCTAAATCTTTGCCAATATTTTCTATATTCCATTTTTGATAACAGTCATCCTAATGGCTATGAAGTGGTCTATATTGTTTTATACATAAGACTTCTGACTAAGGTGGACCCTAATTATTACTTATCCAACATCCACTTCTTCTTTTTTCTTTTCTACAGAATTCCATTTTGCTCAGGTATCAACTACATTCCCAGCTCTAGATGCTGATGCTGATTCACCAGCCACTTAGCTCGTGGTATTCCCCATTACTGATTTTGGTCCAGGATGGATTCAATCAGACAAAATGAAAGGCTTTTAAGGGCTTGAAAGATGTTCCATGTTCTATCTCTCTTTCTACCTCATCCCCCTCACCCTAAACAGACACCATAAGTAGAAAACACACTGTCCTAGCTTTTGCTGGAGCTGTCTTAGAGGAACTATCCTGATGACAAGACCAAAACTCCAAAGATGACGGAGAAAAAAAGACAGAAAAAATCTGAATCTTTGATGATATATTCAAACCAAAATCACCCAAACCAGAGAACCCACTCTACCTGTAGATGTCTTTTTTATGTGAGGTAATAATTGTTCTATTTTTCAAGCCAGTATGAGATGGAGTTTCTGGCATCTGAGCTCAAAGTCATCCAAACTGATTGCTTTAATATGGACCAGAAAATAGGTTGAACCATAGAAGAGTGGCAGATTTTTATCAATGAACAGATATAGATGAATGGCAGCCACACATATATAACATAAAATTATGTTATCTTTGTGGTTTACAAGTGAGAAGAAAAATACCAGGTACCAACTCCCAAATTCAGAGGAAATGGAAATACCTATAACGTTAATTTTATGTCTTGAGTTTTTTAAAAAATTCAAGAATAAAACAGAATTTGTTTTAAAATAGGAAAAACATGGAGGTGAGGCAGCATAAATCACATGCCTCATAACCTCTAATACATTCCCAACTTTCATGAGTTGAGTTAATATTATTTTCAACTTAATAAATTACTCAGTGCTTTTTTTAAAAACATGTTCTCCTTTGTGCAAACTATTATTTCAAAAACAAGCCTGACATAAGCCTTTTTCCTTTGAGTTCTTACTCGAGGTATATGTATTGGACATTCATTTAAGACGTAGGATAGGGCTTCCCTGGTGGCACAGCGGTTGAGAATCTGCCTGCTAATGCAGGGGACACGGGTTCGAGCCCTGGTCTGGGAAGATCCCGCATGCCACGGAGCAACTGGGCCCGTGAGCCACAACTACTGAGCCTGCACGTCTGGAGCTTGTGCTCCGCAACAAGAGAGGCTGCGATAGTGAAGAGGCCCGCGCACCGCGATGAAGAGTGGCCCCCGCTTGCCACAACTAGAGAAAGCCCTTGCACAGAAACCAAGACCCAACACAGCCAAAAATAAATATAAAAATAAATAAATTTTAAAAAGATTACTATAAGATGTAGGATAAGAAAATTTCTCCACCATCCCAAAATTATTTTTTCCTTTTCTTCCTTGCATTCACTCAATCTTCTATTCCCATGGAGACAGCCTGTTCATGTCACCATTAGCAAATGAGTTGTACAGTTGATTCTTCTTTCTTCTCTCTGGTACTTGGAAAAAATGCCAAGAAACCTGTATTTGGGCAGAGCAAGAAATTCACTCTCCACAGAATGAACCCAGTTGTCTTCGAGTCATTCTGGGGTAGAAAAGGGCAAAATATAATGGTCACCCTGAAACCACTCTTAGTCAATTAAGCAGGACACCTCATTTAGAATATGCCATTCAGATCAACTAGCTCCGCATATGTCAACTCACAATGCCCCCTAGGAAGCACTTAGTCCAACTAATCACACGATGATATGCACTATCAGGGGATGCGATGCAAGCATGAGAAGCTGAGATATAAATGACTCTTCTAAAATGTTCTGGTTTGGATTTATGATATACAGGTCAAGTATCACTTTCAAGGCACTCAGAAAGCATTAAAATAGAGACAATAATATCTCTTCTGGGTCTTATCCTTTCAATGCCATTCAGCAGATTGTTCTTTAAGGCCAGGTCTATACTTGAAAGTGCACGATCCAGCTCGTCCTTCGGTAGCTGCTGTTTCACTCTCCGTTCTGTTTTAAAAGCAGCCAGAGCTGAAAATAGCTCAAGAATGTGAAGCCTGCATGATGGTGCAGACACCGTTTCAAACATGCACAGAAAATGTTAAGCTGGAGGCTATCTTTCTCAAGTGTGGACAGTCCCTAAGAGAAAGAGTTAAAACTTCCCCCCAAAATATTCTCTGCAAATAGAGATCATTAAAAAAGGAGTCAATATAGAGGGATCATTTGGCCTCTAATTAGGCAGAAAGATAGTCTTCAAACCTAATATCTCTTAGGGATATTGAAGGGAAAGACAAAAGACTAAAAATACAATATTGTCAAATGTTTATTTATAAAGGAAAAAAAACAAGCACTATCAAGTTTTATACATAGCTCAATATTTTTTTTTCCTTATGGTCTCTCTGTACATTTTCTGGTAAGATTTAACATTTTCTCTTTGTTATAAAAAACTGCATATTAAAAACTATCAATTCAAAAGAGTCCCAACTGAAAAGTATTTCTAAGCAATAAAAAAAATAGAAGGTATGTGCGAAAAAATATATAGGCTGAAGATACTAAGTTACCATACATGAACTGCGTTAATCTTTGTAACTCGTGATATGCTGTCTATATTTCCTTTATATTAAATTGGTACTAGTAAAACAAACATTGTATATAATATTATTAAAAATGACATATATACATAAGGGATAATGTGTCCTCTTTGTCTAGATTGCTTTTCCTCTTGGTACTTACATTAAGATATACTTACAGAGCACTTAATTTCTCCCAGGTACTATTTTACACACCTTACATATATTCACTCATTTAATCTTCACAATTACCCCCTTGTCGTACAAGTAAGCAAACTGATGGACTGAGCAAGGTTAAGTAATTTTCCCAAAGTCACAAAGCTAGTAAGGAATAGGGCCAGAATTTAAATCAAGAAAGTATGGCTCCATATTCCATGGTCTTAATCACCATGTTATTGAGAGGCTTCATTTCCAGCCTCTCAAAGAAGAAGAAAATGATGGATAATAGGGCAACAGAACAAAGGTCTAATTCTGCTTTTGTCACTAAGTACATCTGACCTTGGCAATTTCCATAAATTCTTTGTACCTCTCATTTCTCATTAAGAAAATGGAAGGTCTTTATTAAAATCTCTTTTTCGTCTAAAATTCTATAATTCGGAGCTCTTGACCTTCAACATATTTACAATGGATAAGAGCATGGCAACACAGTGCCAACGACCAGGGCTTGTAAAGACTGAAGACACCAAGAGCTGAAGATACACAGACAAGGATACAGCATGACCTGCTTTAGAATCGACGCCCTTTGTTACAGCTTTCCACTAATTATTCCTGATTTTTCCATCTTGTTTTAATGTTGAAAATGGTTGTTCCACATAAAGATAAGTGTCAATGTTACTGTAAAGAAACGATGTGAATAAGCCAAACACTTTAAGCTAGAGCAGACAAGAGTGAGCTTCTTCTTAACCATGGGGACTTACACATGTCATATTTGAGTGTAGACCTGGATAATATATTTCCACTAAATGTCACAAACACAGAACCATCATTACAAGCAGCTTAGAGGAGAAATATTGAACTGCCCAGACTTCTTTTAAATGCCCACTCGGGACAGAAAACAGGGAGAATGTAATTAGTTAATGAATTCCTGTGTAATGCTAGAAGGAAATCTAAAAATGATCCAATAACTACATGATAGTCTAACTAGCTTGGTTGTTCATTAAAACGCTATTTTGCAAACGTGCATTCTGACTTTTATAATATACAGATTTTAATACATATGCTCACTTGAAGAGAACAACAATTTCACACAGATATTTACAGTAAATCAATACAATCTGCATCACAATATACCATCTCGATGAGGCAAGAGGATTCATTTTAATGATCTCCCACTGTGCCCTGTTATTAAGTTTCACCAACTAAGTATTTTTCAGCAATATTTTTTTCTGCAAAAACACGTCTATACAACTGCAAAACAGCTAGTCAATATAGTCAATTGAGGAATACTTTCACTGGGGCAACTGACAAAATGTTTTACTGTTCTGAAAGAACTGACCAACTGATTGATTTTCCTTTTTACTAAATTGATGAGCTATTTTTGTGGACAATTCCATCAAAAAATAACTTTACTTCCTCCTTTTTTCTATTCAACATATTCTTGGTGGAAAAACAGCTATTTACTTGTTTCAGTTTAGTTTTCACTTTTCTTTTTACATGCAATTTTCATTATTATACCAAAAATAACACACAGTTGCGGGAGGAAATTCATAATCTGAAACACAAACTTAAGCCTGGCAGCATTCTCTACTTTGCTTCCACACTTTTTCCTATGTACATATATTTTTCACAGGATTTAGATAGTAAGGTATGTATATTTGATGTCTTTGTTTCTTATTTAACATTATATACTGAGCATACTCCAATTCTTTATTATTCCAAAATATTTTAATGACTGAAAAATATGCTATCATGTGGGAGTAACATAGTAGTCTATTAATATAGGTTTATGAACAAATCATCAACTATATTTTTCCTTTAGAGAAGGTTTCTAAAAAAAAATACCTTGATCAAAAAGTATGAACATTTTAAAGATTGCATTAATTTCTGCCAAACTGCCCACTTGAAGGTTGTGTGCATATTTTCTTTCATCAGCTAATATATATATTCTTCACCACCACTGAAGAGTACGTTTTCGTCCTAGTTAATTTTGTAGATAAAAATGATTTAATCTGTCTGTCTTATTATGGTGACTTTAAAATGTTTCATCTGTTTATTAACCATTTGTACTGTCCCTTCTTTAAACTGCCTATATCCTTGCCATTTTTTTCTGGCAAGGATAAAAGGATATGACTTCCTTCTTTTGATCGTTACTCCATCTCAGCTGAATTTTTCACGCTTCATTGACTGATGTGGCTACAGCACCATAAAGTACAAGTTTAGGAAAGTACTCTACCCTAGACAAACTGAAAGAAAGTGCCAGCATTCTGGTTGCTTTTCCTGCCTTTGCGTGCAAAATGCAACATTCATTAAACATACAAGGCAATGATGAACTAATAGGGCCTGTATCGGGCAGGCCAACTTAGGTCTACTGAACTAATACAAAGACGATATTCTATAGCTTAACAATCCAAGCGTCTCCTTCTTGTACTTCCCTAGAACAGTGGCTGTTCTTGCATCACAGAAAATATATTTGCCTCACATGTAGCATTTAGAGATTCATTGCTAACTGCTCTTAAAACTCAATAGCCACAGTCATTTTTCTATCACATGAATTATTTATACTTGAATATTTTCAAGCTAAATATTAACTATTTCCAAGCTAACACTTGTTGAGAAAACTAAAACATACAAAATCTGATCAACAACAAAAATTTCAATCTAAACATCTTTTTTCCCTTTTCAATACCAATGTCAGAAATGATTAAAATATAGTTATTGTAGAGAGACTAATTATTAGAATAACTAATAAGAGATAAACACCAAAGCTCTAGGAAGCCAAGTTGTGTAGCTGCTAATCAGAAGTATATCTGATACAAAGCTACCCTGTAATCCTATCGAGGCCAACTGTCCTTGCAGCCTGATTAAAAAGTGAAATCACACTGGAACCTCTTGACATCGTTCAGAAAGAAAGGCATCCAGAATACAGGGCCTGGGGATAAATATGCATTAAAAAATGCTAACACATTGCTATGTGAGTAAATCCATAAAAAGGCACAAAATCAAATAAGGTATTTTAAAAATATGATCTGAAAGTACATCATCACTTCTTTCTGACACTTAAAACTGGACCAAACTTTGTGAATATGATAGCTTAAAACTGCTCCTACTTGTATCTGAGATAATGAGAAATCTGATAGGCATACAGAAGAGGGATACATAATCAACAAAATGAGCTGTATTTTTAACACAATCAATTACACAGAAATATCGACACTGATAAAACAACTGAAATGATCAGGGTATAACTGAGACACTGCCAGTTGCTCAGCTGTAATAGTAATCTAAGGTACAACAGGGTACCATGTTATCACCACCTTAGTCAGCAGCCTCTACATTGAGTAAATGAATGCTTTATCTTATATTATTATCAATGGGTATGAAATTTTTGTAATGAATTACTTTTACTGTCTGTTAATTGTTACTCTAGAAAGTATCTGGACAGATAATCAGAATAACAAGAATGCAGGAACAGCAACCAATTTTGTCATTACCTGTTCATTTCTAAATTTCTCTTATTTAAGACAAAGCATTGGGGTATTAATTGAACTAAAATCAAAAGTGTAAGGGATTCCTTTAGGAAAGTGGTTAGCCCGTAGCATATAGACCACACACACACACTCACACACTGGTTTGAAAATCTTTTCACTATCTACATTCAGTTTTTCCAATCACTTCTTAATTCTCATGTTTGTTTCCTTAATTCTCATGTTTATACACACACCTACACAGACGCACACACACACAATCCAGACAAAACAAACAGCCTCAAAGTCTCATCAGTTTAGTTTCTGACTGATTTTGGCATGTTTTAAATTTACTGAGCATGATGAGACACATTTATGTACAGTGCAGCTACACCTACATATTTTGTTTTGTTTTGATTTTCTTCTTCCTTAAACAATGGTTCTTTCATTTTAACTTTTACAAGGCTTTGGGTTGCTCTTTTTAAATACCATTAAACAAATCACCCTGATTAATGAACAACGAGTTTGTACTCTAAGATTTTAGCTATCAAACCTTTAATTACACACTTACTCCAATAACATGATAGGAAACTTACTTTTTTACTGGGGGAAAGTGTTCTGCATTTTCATTAACATAAAAGTAAGCTTCTAAAGATATTCCCCCATACATCTAGACAAAACTCTAATCCAAAAAGATACACACACCCCATGTTCATAGCAGCACTGTTCACAACAGCCAAGACATGGAAGCAATCTAAATGTCCATCAACAGATGATGGATAAAGAAAATGTGGTGCATATATACATACACAATGGAATACTACTCAGCCATAAAAAAGAATGAAATAATGCCATTAGCAACAACATGGATGCAACTAGAGATTATCGTACTAAGTGAAGTAAGTCGGAAAGAGAAAGACAAATACCATACGGTATCACTTATATGTGGAATCTAAAATATGACACAAATGAACTTATCTATGAAACAGAAACAGAATCACGGACATGGAGAACAGACTGGTGGTTGCCAATGGGGAGGGGCTTGGGGGAGGGGTAGAGTGAGAGGTTGGGGTGAGTAGATATAAGCTATTATATATGGAATGGATAAACAACAAGGTCCTCCTACTGTATAGCACAGAGAACTATATTCAATATCCTATGATAAACCATACTGAGAAAGAATATATAAAAAAAGGAGATATATATATATATATATATGTAGATACATATATATATACACACACATGTATAACTGAATCACTTTGCTGTACACCAGAAACTGATACAACATTGTAAATCAGCTATACTTCAATTAAAAAAAAAAAAAATGTTCCCCCAAACATATACACATATACATAAACCTGGTCTGAATATTGACTAAAAGATAAGGTTCACTGTGTTATTATTAAAGTCAGTTTGTATAATATACAAAATATTTTGCATTCAAATTCATTGACAGCACCTGTAACTTACTTACTTCTATTCATTTTACATAAAGACTCACAAATTGTCCCTGAAAACCAAACTGAATTTATTGCCCCTCTTTTAAAGTAGTGTGAGAGAACATTTTTTTCAGGATGGAAATGACACACACATTATCTTTTTTAACTCTGTATACAAAGCAGTGATTTCTTCTGTAATTAATGGCCTAAGGCCCAGAATGCCTTGTACCGTAGTTTACCCAAATAATTATATATAATGATCTTATTTTTAAAATACATATGATTGATATATTTTACTATGCAAAAACTTAAACCAAGAGTTAACATTAAATAACATGAAGAGATTACTTTTTACAGATGGTGGAAATCACCAATTATGTATGTTAGCAACATGAAAAGTTTTAACAATCTCTTTAAGTTCTAAAAAAATTGCATTCATATTTTGTCTATTTATTCTGTACATGAATTCAAATACAATTCATGAAATAAAAGCTAATCTAAAATTTAAATATGGTCACTTCTATTTTAGTAATATGGTATATTAAATCTTAATAACAATATTATGAATAATAATAATAACAGTAATAGTAATATTGAATTTAAGCACAAAACCTTATTAAAGATCTACAGAATCTAAAATTATCCTGGTCACTCCAGCTCCCTTGTGTATGACAGAAAGTCTATGTACAATCTAGTATGTCTATGTTTTTGTATATCATGATACTGGTTTATAGAATAAAACGTGTCATATTTCTGTCATATTAGTCACTAGAGAACTATCCTAATATGATTTCATGTCTTGAACTGCAATATTTTTTTATTACCACAATGAAGCATTATAAATGAAATGTACAAATAGGAAACATTTTTAAATGGGCATAAAAAACACAAAACAGACTCCAGGAACAGTTCCTTAAGAAAGAAAGATAATGCATTTTCTATGCCTAATATCTCTTCACAGAGTTAAAGCCAAGCTAGTTCCCTCCTGAGCAATCCAAATTATGACACTAGATATACTACATCAGGTTTCGCTGTAAACAGCCTCATTTCATTTCACACACTATATTGCTTCTCCTTCTGCCCTCCTTGGGTTCCCATTCAGTGGTCAGAAAAGATGAAACCATTCTTCATGTACACAAACTTGTTTCTATTTTTATGACTCATTCTTTAGAATGAAATCCCCAGCCCCAGCCTACTCAGCACACTATTAGAGGTCCCTGTTGGGCCTTTTCCTTGCTCGCAGCCCTGCTATCTCTTAATGTGACTTTGATGGAAATCTGCAGAATCATATCTGGTAATTCTTTTCATTCACACTAAAGTTGACTTAAAAAACCACTTTAAATTAGATGCTTTTAGGGAAATACTATTCTGTCCAAGATAACGTTTTACTACATTAAAAGAGAGACTGAAGATGCAAAATGAGGCGAAAAAATTTAATGTAAATATCTTTATAGTCCAAGTTACACTTTTTGAAAACCAGCATTCAACCTTTGACTGTACCCAAGTGATTCAACAAAAGCATATCAAGATACAGTATATTAGCATTAATTTTAATTTCTGCAAGTTCCAACTAATTGGTAGTTCTAAAATAAAGGCAATGATAAAGTTTGCACGCTTCTATCTTTACAGGTTTCTTTAAATAGACTGAGGCTCAAACTGTCCTTGTCATATATGCAGTCTTCGGGTAGATATGTGCTATGGGGGTTGTTAGAGGACCATCAGATACTGTCCTTCACCAGTAGGGGCGCTACAGCTGCCCAGCTATATTGTCAAGTCTCCCTGGCAGGCACTCCCTTGTTACTAAGGTCTCCTCAAATGAATGTAAGCAGAAGTGATGTGTGTCATTTCTGGGCCTACATGTGCCCCCTTTTCAGTCTTTCCTATTACTCTCAGAATACTGAGGTGCTCATGCTCCAACTGTAACTCTGCCATCAGGTGATGGTGGGGAGATAAGGCAAAAGGAACCTAAGTTTCTGAATGACCAAAAGGAGTAGCGCTGTGCCAATGACCTGGGCCACTCCCTTCGAGAATACTACATGAGTACTAAGAATTTCTATGTTCTTAAAGCACTGTATCTCAGGGTTTCTTCGTTATAGCAACTTAGCCTGCACCCTAATATGAGATGGGGGCGGGACAAAGCATGAAAGATACAATATGAAATTCTGCATTTTGGATTAACTATGTCCTCTGATTTTATGTATTTGTTAAAAGATAACCATGTTTCATAAATAGACAACACACCTATGTGAGCAACATACATGAAACATATTCGGAAAAAAATGTTTGGATTATTCATATGGAGTTCCATTGATCTTGAATTGATGGCATAACTCTAATGACTTTCTAGTACCAACAGTTCAACTCAGTTCCCAAGAAGCAAGCCAATGCCCAGAAGGGGGATACATTCAATATAAATTCTCAATAAAATTACACGTAATAGTATACACTACCACTTTTCAAAGGTTTCGAAGTTAAAAGATGAGAAGAACAGCGCCTTTTAGAAAAATAAATAAGCCACTCAAACCATTTCAGCTGCACAAGGGAATAAAAGGGTGGGGAGGTGTGGAACAATAGGAGAATGTATAGAAAGCGTTATCTCTGCTAGTGAGGCCAAGAAAAGCTTCCACAGAGAAGCTGTTTTGGAATAAAATCTGGAATAATGGTTTGCTAGGTGGGCAAGGAAATGTACGTGTACTGGAGGGAGGAAGGGAAGGCGTGAGGCAGAAGGATAGAAGAGGGACATCATGGGTCCACAAGGAGGAAGAGGATGAGTCAAAGGAGGAGAAAGAAGAGGGGCAAGACATGAAGGAGAAAAAGAAGCCAAATACAGTCTTCAGTCTACAGAGTATTCTCTGTCACAGCCTACCACCATTCTATCACTATCAGACCAAACTTGCAACCTCATACTATTTCTCAACACAGAATGCTTGTTGCCACTAAAAATGTATTGTAGTTGGTCTGGAATCTATTTCTCATATATTCTATATGCCCATTTAAATTCTGATCATAGATGAATATGTGTCTTATAAAATACAAGTAATCTAAATTCAACAATACGTTAAAAGCAACAGCTACCATGACCTGGTAAGAAATATCCCAGTGGGCTTCCCTGGTGGCGCAGTGGTTGAGAGTCTGCCTGCTAATGCAGGGGACACGGGTTCAAGCCCTGGTCTGGGAGGATCCCGCACGTCGCGGAGCAGCTGGGCCCGTGAGCCAAAATTACTGAGCCTGCGCATCTGGAGCCTGTGCTCCGCAACGGGAGAGGCTGCGATGGTGAGAGGCCCGCGCACCGTGATGAAGAGTGGCCCCCACTTGCCGCAACTGGAGAAAGCCCTCACACAGAAACGAAGACCTAACACAGCCATAAATAAATAAATAAAATTAAAAAAAAAAAAAAAAAGAAATATCCCAGTAATGCAAGGGTGATTTAATATTTAGAAATCTGCTAATCAAATATAACACAGTAACAGGTCAAAGATAAAGTGACAAATTCAATGGGACCTAAAAAGTCATTTAATAAATCTTAATATGCATTCTTGATTTTAAACACACTTTTTAGGAAAATAGACACAAAAGAAAAAATTATGGTATTTTTAAAATACTAAGCCTATAACATACTTAAAGAGAATACAAAATATGTACTTCTGATAAAATCAGAAACAAAACAAAAATATTTTTCATATTGTTATTTGATAACTTTCTAGAAATTTTAACCAATGCTATCAGACATGAAACAGAAATAGTAAGTATTGGAAATGAGAAAATAACATTACTGATATTTTCAGATAATTTTTATGCCTGGAACTACAAGAAAAAGAAATGAAAACTATATATATATTTAAATCAGTAAGAAACTAGACCAAATTAAAATTATAAAAATTAGTGTTTTTCCTATAAATGTGCAAAATTAGTTAAAGGAGAAATCAAATAAGTCCTAATACAAATAGCTATATATCATAAGTGACCTAAAATTTTCTAGCAAAAAACAATGGGATACATATATGGGTAAAATATGATTTTATAGAGGAATCTAAAAATAATTTTGCAAGAATGGAGAATTATCCCACATCCTGGGGTGTAAGATATGTATGAGCCAGCAGACTTCTAGGAGTATAGCAATAATTTCCAGTAGAATTTAATGAAATTCCAGTGAGAAAAATAATTAGCAATCTTAGCAGTATTTATCTAGTAGACTAAATTCACAAAGAATAACTAAACATATCAGAAAGCTGACTAGTGAGTGTAGATGTATACACTGACAATTAAAACAATGTGGTCATACAGAAGAATTAAAAGAATAGCAGAATAACTAATGAGATTGCCCTGAAATTTCCTGGGGATATATATAACCTTGGTATGTAATAATAGTAATAATAATGATAGTAATAATAAAAACAACAACAATTTCACAAAGGGTCAGATTATTCAATGAGTGATGATGGAAAAGTTTGCTAATTAAAAAAAATAAAATCCTATCTTAGAATCTTCAAATTATGTCAAATACATTCTAACTGAATTAAAATTTTAAATAAAGCTATAGAAGACAAGTAATACTGTTCACAACTTAAAATCTCCTAAGCATTCAAATATGGGATAAAATTATAAAGAAAAAGGCAAAGAAGTTTAATTATACATAGCTTAAAATGTCTTTTTTTTTTTTTTTTTAAGAAATTCACGTTCTTTTATTTATTTATTTATTTATTTATTTATGACTGTGTTGAGTCTTCGTTTCTGTGCGAGGGCTTTCTCTAGTTGTGGCAAGTGGGGACCACTCTTCATCGCGGTGCGCGGGCCTCTCACCATCGCGGCCTCTCTTGCTGCGGAGCACAGGCTCCAGACGCACAGGCTCAGTAATTGTGGCTCACGGGCCCAGTTGCTCCGTGGCATGTGGGATCTTCCCAGACCAGGGCTCGAACCCGTGTCCCCTGCATTGGCAGGCAGATTCTCAACCACTGCGCCACCAGGGAAGCCCCGAAAATGTCTTATATCAGTAATGTTTTGGACAAAATTTAAAGCAAAGTTCAATTAGAAAAAAAAATTTTAAACAAATATGAGAAAGGTAAGTACTTACCTTACAAATTAATTAATTAAATATTAATATCCTAATTAAAAACACCAATAAGAAACACAGATTAAAAACATGGATGCAATGCACAGAAGAAATACATATGTTTATATGTATATGATAAAATATTCAACCTCACGAATAACCAAAGGAAGGCAAATTGAAATAAGCATTTTAAAAACATACCAAATTAGCAAAAATTAACAAAATATATTTTATGCATATAGAAAGTTATTTGACAATATATAAAAGAACCTTTAACATGTTCATACATTTTAACCAAATAATTTCATTTTAAGAATTTATGATAAGGAAAAATCAGAAATGCTGTTAAGTATATATTTATAAAACTATTCATTTCACCATCATTTATTATAGCAGAACAAGTCAAGTTTCTAAAAATAATGGAAACAACCTAAATGTCCCTAAATAGGGGAATAGGTAAAATTATTATGGTATATTAAATATAATGCAGTCATCCAATTTTCCAATGTACCTATAATTATATGGAAAAGTGGGATATAAAATAGTGTAAACACTATGATGTCAAATTCTTAAACACTCTGTGTAGTCATAAATTTTTTTCATATTTGTTATATAAATGTGTATACACACATATACATGTAAAGAAAGAAAAGATCAAAGAATTACCCAAGAATGGTAATAGTTGTCTTTTGGCAGTGAGATTACAAGCTGTTTCTAATTTCTTCTTCAAACTGTATATTTTTAAAATTTTCCACAGTAGACATATTTTTATAATCAAAAGAAACAATAAAAATGTTTTTATACACCCACTCAAGTTTTATGAACCTTTTTCAATGTAATGTTGCTGTATCTCATTGTAATGAGAAGCAATACTTATGAAAAAATACGTCTCTAGAGCAATACATTTTTAAATTGCATTAATATTTTTGTTTCTAATAAATTATTTCATTTCATGCCAAAATAAGCGCTTTCAGGCCCTGTATTAGGAACTATGCTAATTCACATGGCTGCTAAATGCATTCAGTAATGATGATGTACAATCTCCTTTTACCCCTAATCTTGCCCTTTCCCAGATAGGACTGTTAACAGGTGGACATGCTTCGGAAATCAGGATGCGGCATTCAAAGACAAGAGATTACTTAGATAAATCAGATAATCTGGAATGTTTGTAGTGTAATTATTAAAGTTAGAAATAGTTTATGAATCTACTAAGATAAAGATACAATACAGTAAAATCATGTCACAAGCTAGGATTTAGGAATTCAACCCAAGTGTTAGCCACATCAGAAGAGGGAAGAAAAGCATCACTTTCCTCAAGGCCGAGCAGGATACACAGCTAGACAGTCTCCATGGTGGAAAAGGCAGTATCCAGCAAGTCGGTACTGACTGCCACATAACAGGTCGGTGCTAAAACCTGGGATGTAACAGTCTCTCTGACAATGAAATTGGCATCAATAAGACAATGTACTCCCTTGGAGAATTTTCTTGAAAGGAATTAAAAAGGAGCAGGAGGCATAATATAAGCAAATTTTTTCTTCCTCCTCCTGTATGTCAAAAAATTATTTTAACCAAACAAAATTTAAAACCAGGAAAAAAGCAAAAATCATCAGTCATGAAATACAAAGAGGATCTGGGTAAATAGCGTACATTTATCTAGAGTTAAACTCTGCACATGATGAAGAGTAAAGCAATGCTGCTTAGAACCACTTGTACGTGATAAGCACAGACACAAGGAAAGGTCAGAAACTGGACCCACCATCCACTCAGTCTCTCCTGCCAAACACCTAGGAGTCGTTACTGGCTTCACCCCTTCCTCAGCCCCTCATCTTCTTCCCATCAATATGCTTGTCAACCTTACTCCAGAATAATTTTCAGAATCTGCCTGTTTCTCTCCAACTCCAACATCACCTCTCAGTCTAGAAGAAAGAGGTGTCCCCCTACACACATTCTCCTGCTCTCTACTCTTGCCACCATTTTCCATAAAAATTTTAAAGGAATCTTCAAAACTATAAAGCAGATCATGTCACTGTGCCGCTTAAGACTCTCCAGTGACTTTCCATTGCTCTTAAAACAAGGTAGTAAAGCACAAAATCCATCAGTGACTTCCCAAGGTTCTTAAAACAAGGTGGTAAAGCACAAAATCCGCTCCCACGGCTTTCATAATTTGGGCCTCCTAACTCTGAACCTCGAGTCTTCTGTTTGTTCCAACACTCCACACACACTGCCTTCTCTCAGGTCCTGTAACACACCAAGCTCACCCCTCTCTCTGTACCTGGGTTCCCTCTTCCTGGAGTACGTGTTCCCCAGAATGTCCCACGCTTGGTCTGTTCTTATCATTCATGCCTTAGCTTAAATATTACCTCTTCAGAGAGGTCTTTCTTGAACATCCAATTAGCCCTCTGGTACTCGCTTATCACTTCACTCCATTTTATTTTCCTAACAGTTCTTATCACCTGATATTTTCATCTTACTCATTATTTATTCATTGTCGCTCCCTACTAGAATGTATGTACCCTAAGAGGCCTTATCCTTCTTGCTCAGAGTGTTAACCCCAGCCCCAAAAATAGTGCCTAGCACAAGGTAAGTCCTCAAAAAATGCTTGAAAGAATTAATAAGGTATCTCTGAAAACACATATGATAGAAGAAATAAAGATTTACTTCCTAAAGAGCTAAAAATATTATAGAGTCCTATGAGTAGCTTAAAAAGACGTTAAATTGGGAATGGACACTTCAATGGTAGAAGATCGTGGGAAACATGAAAAATCTAGGATTCACTCCACTTAAAAAGAAAAAAGAAGACATAAATTATACATAATGTATTATGGGAGTGTTTATTTCATAAGAGACTGACAAGGAAATTCAATCAGGGATTCATATTCAAAGAAAAGATCTTGCCCCATTAATAAAACTACTGGCAAATGAATGGATAAATACCACAAATGTTTCAAATTAAATGAAATGTTTAATTCTTTTTTTTTTTTTCTGGCTGCAGTGCGCGGCATGTGGGATCTTAGTTCCCCGACCAGGGATTGAACCCGTGCCACCTGCAAAGGAAGTGTGGAGTCTTAACCACCGGACTGCCAGAGAAGTCCCTGAAATGTTTAATTCTTAAAAAATCAGAATGGCGACATGAGGATATGGGGAGGGGGAAGGGTAAGATGTGATAAAGAGAGAGAGTGGCATGGATATATATACACTACCAAACGTAAAATAGATAGCTAGTGGGAAGCAACCGAATAGCACAGGGAGATCAGCTCTGTGCTTTGTGACCACCTAGAGGTGTGGGATAGGGAGGGCGGGAGGGAGAGAGATGCAAGAGGGAAGAGATATGGGAACATATGTATATGTATAACTGATTCACTTTGTTATAAAGCAGAAACTAACACACCATTATAAAGCAATTATACTCCAATAAAGATGTTAAAAAAAAAATCTAGGTGGTGGGTATTCACTAGAATTTTTTTCAGCTTTTCTCTGTTTGATAATTTTCATAATAAAATGTTGTCAATAATACCTTAAAAAAAATCAGAATGGCATCAGATGTTTGAACAACAATACTAGAAACTAGAAGATGGAAAAGAAATATCTCCAAAATCCTAAAAAAATTATTTCCATACTATAATTCTATGCTCAGGCAACTATTAATTGTGACTGGGACAGACATTCAGACATGAAAAGTGTCAAACCCTATCTCTCATGCACCTTTTCCCAGGAAGCTCTTGGATGTCTACTGCACTAAAACAAGAGGATAAAACAAGGAGAAGGAATATATGAGATTCCAGGAACAGGATCGAACTGAAGAGTGGAAGCAAAGAGGGTCTCTAGGGGGGTGATGGTGACAGGGGTTGGCTTTGAAGACTTAGAGAGCAGCCAGGCCAAACACTGGCTAGTTGGAATGTTCCAGTGAAGTATCTCCAAGAAGAAACTGAGAGGACACAGGAAGTGTTGAAACATACCACAAGGAAATCTATGATTCTAAGGGAGTATCTGGGGGTGAAGTGTATACAAATGAAGCAAATCGATAACAAAAAAAAGACAATTATGAACTAAAGGGATAAGCCACCAAAAAAGGAAAGATATTCATTATGCAGCTGTTAATAGCACTTTATAGTCACAATAATACAACCACTGAATACTTATCTGACCAAAAGTATGATGTAGCGATACTGGTAAGATGGGAGGGATCAAAAGTGTACATATATGATGGCATAAAGGAGCCCAATTCTCATTAATCACAGTGGGAAATTAATAGATAATGTCTGAAATTGAAAAATCAAGAAGTGGCAACATAAGCATGTTCCTTAACTATATGGAAGGAAATATCAAAAGAAATGGCTAAAAGAATTAAGAGTAGTTGTTTCTAAGGACTGGGAAACTGGGACTATAGGGGTGAGAAAAAAAAGTCTGGCATTTATGTATATATGTAACTGGTAAAATGAAACCTTAAAAAAGGGAAAAAGAGAACTTTGGGCAATTTCTCTCTCAGCTAATATTTGAGCATTTAACATTTATTTACATACACTGTAACGAGCAGACTATTTTCTACTATAGCTGATTAATTCAAACAAGGAATCCTACAGGGCCCTGATCAAAAGGTAGAGACTTTGAATAATGTGATCTGAAAGAGAAACTCGAGATTTCCAAGTAACAGCATAATAATACCTAACAATATACAGTGTTTATTGTATATCTGTAATGCATAGTTTATTTAATTCTCACAGTATCCCTTGAGGTAGGTACATACTACAGTTGTCCCCATATTAAAGGGGAGGAAACTAAGGTTTAGAAAATGCCAATCTTTGTGCAAAGTTTCACACCCAGAAAGTGATAGTGATGAGATTTCTGTTCTCTCTGATGGGAATGCTTGTTCCCCAGAAATCCACATGGCTCACTGTCCTACCTCCGTCAGGTCTTTGTACAAATCTCAGTGTCTTAAGAGGATTTCCCTGACCACCCTATTGAAAATGGAAACCAATTCTCTCCCCGACACTCACACCAGCATTTCCTAACCCCTGGGTTCTTTATTTTTCCATTGCACTTCTCCATCTGAAACACCACATAGTTCATTTGTTTATATTGTTTATTGCCTGTCTGATCAATTAAATGTAAGTTCCATAAGAAGAAGGATTGTTGTCTCTTTTCTTATCTGTCATATCCTCAGTATTCAGATGAGCATCTGGCACATAAGAGAGTCAAAAAATAATGTTGAATTCACTGAAAATTCATGAATGTAGAATCAGAGCTCTTTACCACCAGCATACTACGTTGTCAACTCTAGTTTATTCATTGTAAAATGTTGTAGAGATTATCAAGTCTTGTCAAAACACTTTCAACTTATCACAAAAAGACAACACAGATGAAAACACTTTTATGGAAAATCAAGCCCTACTACTAGTTCTTAAAGACAGCACCTCTTCTTCCCATGTAACAGAATGGATTGCAGCAATGGACTGACTTTTGCTCTCCCCAGGATTATCTCTCAAAGTATTCACTTTTCCTGATAACCAATTATAAGTAAATGCCTTGTTATGGTAAGTGAGTGCCATCGGCAGAGAACAAGGCCCTTGTGTAGGAAGTTTTTTGTACATAAACTAGAAAAGCATATGTTCCTCCGAAGTCCTACAGCAGAAAGCACTTGAAACTGCACAGCCATGAATCGAACTGACTGACTTAAAACCTGTCCCCATAGATGCTGAACTATGCAGCTTATTTAGCTTCCACTTAATGATAGGGAATCATTATGTTCTTCCTATTTCTTTATGTACAAACTGTAACCCAGGATTGATGCAAATGTAACAAGGTAATAATTTACCTTTCAAATCAATTCACAACTGCATGTATTTAGCATTCTGGAAGTGAATATAAGGATTGAAGAAGGGAACCCACTCATTCTGTTGTTGGTTAGATTAAAAGATGAAAAATCTATAGTCTTTTCCAGATTTTAAAGCTGTAAATAGCTAATGGCCAATGCAATAACCTCAGTAGAAGATTTACCTTTTCATACTTGAACATACTGAGCGCTTTATGACAAAAGTCAATTAAAGGGCTAGGAAGGGGCAAGTTTAGACCTATTCGATAGATATAGTCACTGAGTTTAATGACAAAGCCACTGAAAGCAAATTTCTTTTTCCACAGTGTTTTGTTTCCCTTTGGTTGAAAGCACATATCCCTGGTTCTTGATATGTCTTTAAAGTGCTTCAGATTTAGGATTAAATGAACTAACTCTTCAGCATCTTTTAGTTCTTTGGACATTTAGGATTTAAAGACCAAACAATAACACACTTTATTTGGGACAGGAAAATGTCTCCTGATAAACTGTTATATTTGATTAGTAGGTAGTTTTCTTTTTTTCTTCCTTTTTTCTTTTTTAACTATTCACCATCTTTAAAACACAAACAAGAACTGACCAGATGTTTTCTATCATTTATCCTCTCATTATTATTAATTCCTAATATTACTCAGAGTTCCGAGTACAAGGTATAGTGGGACAAGTGGTGAAGTAACTATTTCTACTAAAATGTGAAAGGTCTTAAATGAAGAACCCATTGGGGTAATTTGGTTTATAATCAAGTTTTCTCTATTTACTTATATTCATGTAATACAAATTAAAGGCAAAGATTTATAAATAATTTTGAAACTGATTAATCTCTAAACCATTTCACTTGTCTGTTCACATTAATCAAATCAGTGATATTACTAGCAAACCTTCTAAGCATGTTTTACTGGAAAGTCACAACTTAGGATTACATCTTATTTATAGTCAGGAAGAATGGATTTACTTTCATTTTCAGCATTCAGAAAAATATCATAAGCAGTTTGATAATAAAAAATCATTTAATATGTACCAAAGCAGCACTTGTAATGGAAAACCAAGGAAAAGATGTTCTTGCTAAACTTATATATATATATATATATATATATATATATATATATATATATATATATATATATATATATATATATATATATATAACACATCTACATGTCTCTTTCCCAACCTTTCATTAATTTATTCCATCAGTCATTTTATCTTAGAATTTTTATTGAGAATCTACTCAGTGCCAGCAGACTCTGGGCAATAGTGCTGGAAAGTAAGAGATGCATGTGACATAACCCCGCCCCAAGGAGCTCCCAACATCGATGAGAGCTGGAGTAAGCCCACAATTAGAACCCCATATAACAATGAATAGTAGAAGGATGCTCAAATACCACAAAAGTTTTCATCTGAACTACAATACATTGCGGGGTAGGGAAAAGGAGCTGGGATGGAGTGAGCTTGGGGAAAGCATCAGAGAAGAGAAAATATTTGAGCTAAATCTTGGATAATAAAGTGAAGATGAGAAAGTGCATTCTTGACTGTGGAATGGTTTATGCAAAGGCACACATTTTGAAATAGTATAGAACAACCGGAAAAACACAAATAATTAACAATAGCTACAGCTTTCTGAGTACCTATTTTTGTACCAGGCACACTACTAAACAATAGTTTAACAACAATATTTTGAAGCAAATACTTTAATTTGCATATTTTTCCTAAGGAAGCAAAGGCTTAGAAGAGCTACATAACTTGTGCAATTCACATAAAATTTAGACTTGAAGTCAAGTGATCTGATTTCGCAAGTTTTGCTCTTAACTGATCAACCAATACACTGAACTTTCTTAAGGTTAATACAAGAAAAGAGACTAAAGAATCTAGACATAGCCAAATATGATATGTTCTGCTAAGGAGCAAGGACGTGTTCCTAACAGTATAAGTAGCCATTAAAAGATTTTAAGATGGGGAATTATATATGTGTTAGAAAAGTTACAGTAATATTCCAAGCGAGAGTAATAAGATCCAAGGGTAACAGTGGAGATGAAAGATGAAAGATACCTAAAGTCAAGAGATCTGTAGGAGGGAGGCTCAAAAAGACTTCAGAGCTGATTAGATGGGGATGGTGAGAGAGAGAGCTGAGCTGTCTCCCTGGGTTCTGGCTTGGGCAACAAACAGGTAGATGTTCAGATGAAAGGTCTAGAGAGGAACGGGGGAGTCATTCATGTCTACAGTATTACAGAAGGTATAGTTATGAAAAAATCACCACAGAAAAGCATGAGAATTTTATAAATAGGGAAGGTGGGATGGTAGAAGTGGAACCCAAAGATACAACAGATTTATGAGGTTGACGAGGAATTAACTTTAAAAAGAAAGCAACCCAGAGAGGCTGGAGCAAACAAGAGAAAGGAAATAATGCTATAATAACTAAGGGAGAAGAGCAACTTTTAACATGAGCAGTCCACAGTCAAATGCTGCCCAGACAACAAGAGCCAAGCGCTAAAAGTGCATGTACCATGTTTGCTAATTAAGACCCTGGTTTGTTTCCTTAGAACCTTTCTCTGGAGTGTCTCCTTCTTGGAAGGAGATTATAATAGGTTGAAGAAGGAAAGGGACTTGAAGAAGTAGAACAATGAGTATAAACTATACTTTTATTACACAGAGTAATAAATGAGAACACAGGTTGAAAGGAGAGAGGAAAGAGTTAGTATGAGGGAGAAATTGAGGGTACAGGAGAGAAGGGAAGCTGAATGTGCAAAGTCCTTGAGTGAAATGCATGAGGGAAATTTACCTCTAGCTACATCTGCCATGGGATAAGTCAGCTTTCCCGAAGTAATAAATCATACTGTTGGCTTATTCTACGGAGATAATACTTCAAAACTACCTACCGGATCCTTCTTAGGTACCATTGGGAGCAATTCATTTTCTACCATTTTGCAAAGAGAGCTAGATTATTTGTCTAATAAAACATAAGTGGGAGAAAAAACACTTTGGTACATTGTACAATTAAAAGTTTCAAAAATCTTGCCTTGCATAATTATGTTTTCCAAATGATTTGCACACTTTAAATCTTCCCTCACTATAACTTGTTCATGCATTTTCATTTTCTCAATATTCAACAAAGCCATTCCTCTCTTTGTTTGATTGTCTCCACCACTGTTGACCTTGGCACTATGGCAATGGCTTGACATAGAATCGTGGAACCACATGATCCCTGGGAGGCTACCTAACTGATACATATTAAGCCACTTGAAATTCTGAAGTTTATTCCTCCGAGTACTGGTATTATTATTATTTTTAAAAGCAAACTACATTTGTTGCATTAAAGTTAAGATTTGGAAATGTTTTATTCTATATACAGAATAAAATATATAACAAAAATAAGTAAAATGCAATGTATATATCTCTAACTCTTGTTTTGAATCAACCCTAAAAATTAAAGCATGGTTATAAGAAAAGGTTAAAAGAACTAGACGTAGAGATTTCCATATAGCTTAATAAACAGACAGTGTAAAAATGTTTATTACCGGAATAGATGCTATTATATAGTTGTCTTTCCATCGACACTTTCAGAATGAGCCGAAATTAAAGACATTTTACCCTGATATAGTATCAGATGCAGCTTTTTATTAACATTTAATGACTTTCTGCAAACTTTTGCAATATTTATTGCTCTGAAAAAAAATTCAAGCATCGGGATTAAATTATCAAAATTTCCGAGACTGATTTCATAAATGATACAATAGACATTTTATATATTAATTTGTCAATAGTCATGCATTGCTCACATCAAAGGAAACTGTTTTAGACCTACTGACAATTTTAAGAGAGTCCTAACAATATTTTTCTTTTTTTGACTAAAAGAGTCCTAAGAATATTTGTCTTTTCTTGGACAGTTCATTTAACTTAATTAAAAGGAACAGAGAAAAATGTGAAAGTAATTCTTAGAGCACAGATGACCATAAAAAATGCAACAAAGCCTCAACAAAAGCAAAGATCATTAACCAGGACACTGCTGTGTAAAAGTTCAGTTATTAAAGATTGATATAACGCTTTTACCAATTGTTCTATAAAACCAATTAATTTTTAGGAGGTTAACTGAGATGCAGCTAGAACTTTTTTTTTTTTTTTTTTTTTTTTAGTTTCAGGGCCAAATACAGAAATTTGAACAGTGAATGTGTTCAATTTATCTACTCTTTATTATTGTTATATTTTTAAATATTTAACTTATCTATCTGCCGTCCCACCTCAGGGCCTCTGCATTTACTGTTCCCTCTGCCCAGAATGTCCTTTCACCAGATACCCACGTGGCTCCCTCCTTCATTTCATTCAGAATTTGCTCAAATGTCACCATATCAGAGACATTTGCCTTGAGTACTCTAAATGCAATTGCACCTGCTCTCCTCCAAGTCTCTTTCTATCCTTTTGCCATCCTACATATCTGATGGCTTCTCTGTCCCACATAATGTAAGCTCCTGCTATGGTCTAAATGTTTGTGTCCCTCCAGAATTCATATGTTGAAACCTACTGCCCAATGTGATGGTATTAGAAAGCAGGGGCCTTTGGGAGGTGATGAGGTCATGAGGATGTAACCCTCATGAATGATTAGTATCCTTATAAAATAGACTCCAAAGAGCTCTCTTGCCCCTTCCACCATGTGAAGACACAGCAGAAAGATTGCCACTAGGAAGCAGGCCCTTACCAGGTATCGAATCTGTTGGTGCCTTGATTTTGGACTTCCTGGCATCCAGAACTGTGAAAAATAAATTTCTGTTGTTTATGAGCCACCCAGTCTATGGTATTTTGTCATAGCAGCCCAAACGGACTAAGACAGCTCCAGAAGAATAGGGATGTGGTTTTGTTTACTACGATATCTCCAGCTCCTACAACAGTACTTGGTCTGTGGAAGACAATCAATAAATAACTGTGAATGAATGAATTTAAGAATCCAGAGATGAAAAGATGGTATAACTGATTTTGAAAAAGAGGGGACAGGATCATTAAATTTCACTCTGTAAGTTATCCACCGTGTCCTGCCAGTTTATTTACAATATAAAGCTCACAGCGATGGAACCAAGTATAGTCTCACTACTTCTTATAATATTTAAGACAGGCTGTAACAATCTGAGAGATCCTGACGGACAGGTCCCAAAACTTTATTTTATGTCTTCCTCATGCTTTCAACAACAGGAACAAAAGAAAAACAAAACAAGCAACCAACCAACCAACAACAACAAAGAAAACACAAAGGCTAGAGGAGGTAATATCTGTCTTTAAAAAATTATCATTGTTCTTTGATATTTTGATCTTTACAGCTGAAAGGAAAAAATGTGTACAAATGTAATATATGAACTGTCTTTTTTTCATTTAAATATACCTTTCATGATAACCCTATAATTTGATTGCTATGGCATAAATGTCAGTTTAAAGATATGCTATGGCATATCTTTATTGCTATGGCAGAAATAATTGAGCTTTGGTGAATTAGTGTCATTTTCTGTAGCTGAGATGGAGAAGATCAAGGTAGACAGGAGATGGAGCCTGCATTTATGAGATGGGCAGAGTGTTTACCTTCAGTGCACTGCACTTCTGCCTTAGCACAGAGCACAGGCATAGGGGCTGGTGTTCTTCTAGGCCCAAGGGGAGCTTCAGGCAAGGAAGGTGTCAAGGAATGTACCAACTCTGCTCTAAGCGATGCCCACAGGCCAAGAGGGCCTGAACACAAACCAGCTTCTCTGTCGGTTAACGCTATAGCTACAAACAATCGTCTCAGGAAAGAGATCATTTGATCACATCTTAACTAATACTGGAAACTCCAAGGTGGGGTTAGAAGACTTGTTCATCCCTCAACACCTTAATTCTCCAATTTGCTGGTCCAAAAGGAAAATTCATAGATGTTGTCTATAAAAATAAAGTGGTACAAAATGAAAATTCCTTTGGAAGTAAAAGTAAGAAGTGAGGGGGGTAAGTAAGTAAGTCTAAATTCCAGCCTATGAAATTGTTACAGTTACCTGTTAACCTAATGAGGACAAACACTGACACTGTAGACAGTCTTCGAACTATTATAATACAGTCAGAAAATAAAAATTCACATTATTCAATTTTAATATATAGCATCACCCTAGAAGCTCTTTCAACATAACTGTTTTCCCCTCCATCTCCACAGAGCTCTGACCTTATACTGTATCTTTGTCCCTGTGGATTCCTTTAGAGGCCATGTGACATAAGAAAATGACCATTTTAAAAGCGGGGCTTTTTATTATTAGATTTGTATACCTACAGAAACTCAACAAACTAATAGCAGGAAAAGGGAGGGCTTTGAGATGTGGCTATTCAATTAAACAATTATTCATTGGCCACTTGCTATGTGTACTGCCCTGTTTGCTCCTAGGGACTCAATGGTAAATAAGACTAAATCTTTATCCAACGAAAGCTTTACAGTATAGTAAGAGGAAAATGATACATCCATGACTGACTACAGTACATGCTAGAAAAATGCCATAAGGGGACAGAACCAACGTCTGTGAGGTTCAAAGAAGATGACATTACATGTTTTGGGGGATCCAATATGGAAGTAGATCATGAGAAATGAATTGTAAGAATGGCTACTGTAGGCAGAGAGAACTGCAGGAGAAAAAGTAAGGAACAAGGAAGAATAAGTATGCATAAAAAGAAGTTCAGTTTATTAGATAACAGGGAATACACAGTGGTGCAGTAGGGAACAGATTGGGAGGTCGTATCATAGAAGGCTAAGATGCTACATTTGAACTCAATGGGCAAAAGACAGTATTAGAAAGAATCTGAACAAGGTAAAGGTATTACTCTTCATCTATTATGAATGGTGCTCTAACAGCAACGCAGATGGACTGAGATGGGAGAGTGAGGAGATGGGATGGGTAATTAGGATGCAACCATAGTCCAGGTAAGCAGTGATAGGGTCTGGAATAAAGTGATGATAATCAAAATGGGCAAGAGCAATAGAATTAATACAGAATAGAAAACTGGATTTGCATAGGATCGGCTACAGAGACACTGGAGAAGGGCTTACTGATGAGATATCCAGCTTCAGTGACATCAGGGAATACTATGCACCCTCCTAAGCACTTTATAGGTGTCATTCACTCATCATGACAACAATAAACCACCCTTCCATTTTACATACGAGAAAACTGAGGCTAAGAGAAGATACGTAACTTGCAATGCATTAAGTGACAAAGCCAGAATCTGGATCGAAAACTGCTGGACTATATTATAACTTCCAAGGAGGATACAGGTAGTTATACTAATAATAATAGAACCATATATTTCATTTCAAAGTTGTTCCCAGATAATTCTGATTTACAATTGACATCAAATTATCAAATGCATGATATCAAATCTATTAGCCTTATTTATTTAATTTTCTTCACTTCTTCAATACACAGTTAATTGGCAATGTTATAGTACAAATAAGATTTTGATGCACATCAGGTATCAAAATAAATTAAAGGGAAATTAAAACAGAAAGGAAATTTAACCAGAAAAGTGTGATATACCAATACCTAGAGTCCAGATAGGAGAACAATCTGGAGGGAAAAAAACTTACAAGTTACATTTCATACTCTGGTGTTTTCTACATAAATGAAAAAAATAAAATGTATTATCTGTTAGATTATTTGACATATTTTCTAGATTTTCTCCCTAAGATGACAGAATTGGAAACAGAAATACTTATTTTAATGTTACCTAGCGTAGAATCTCAATAAAATCAGCATGACTTTCAAGTTATTGTTTCTATCAGGAAATGACAAAATCTGCCTTTACTTTATCACTTCCAAATGTCTTCCAATAATGTATCACCAGGGTTATAAACTAAGAGACATATAAACCAATGAGACATCTCACATTATGGCACATCATGAATTTTAACCTGAAATACACAAATGCATTTTACATGATTGCCCTCTGTATACTGATTTCATTTTGGACACACACACAATAGGATTTCAGACTCTGAACAGATACTTAGAAAACTGTGCTTATCACCTCTAAGAAATGCCACTAAAATAAAATGAACTTGCTCTTATTCCATTTCTGGCTTCAGTTTACATTCACGTTTGCTTCTTCTGGTTGTTATTTATTACAAGCTTTTATTGAAAGTAGAGAGAAGATTTAGAAGCTTTGGTGATAGCTGTGAACTGAGCACTTATATGGAAATCATCATCGGCCCCACATACTTTAATAGGCACAGGAGATGGCATGATCTGGAAGGAACACAGGTTGAGAGCTGGTCAGTGTGAATTGACCTGGCCTCTTCTCAGTCACCACTCTCACCAGCAGACACCTGTGAAGAACAGCCACTAGGCAGTGCTGGGGTGAGGAGTAGAGACTTAAGGAAGACACCTGGCAATGAGCCTGGCACACTGCAAGCATTCCAAAAATGCTAGCTATTATTTCTATTAGCTTCCTCAAGGAGCAAACACCAAGTTGGATTAAATTAGAGGCAAAGAAACATTATATAAGAAGAGAAGCACAAAAGAGAGGAGAGTGTGTGAGAGAGACGGACAGGAGAGAAAGATCATTTTTCATACATGGAAAGCGCCAGGAAGTTTACCAGAGATTTTTATGTACACTAATCTTTAAAACTTTTGGAACACATTGGTGCAGTTCATTCTCAATCAAATCAGCCTCAGTCCTGTTTACTTTTCCTAGAGGTTATATATATTTTTGGATACCTGCTGGCATATTTTTCAGTTTAGAGAAACATCTGCGGAGGGAGACGGATGCATCATTTTACCCACAGGGATCTTTCTCCAGCCTGTGCTTGTGGGCATGGAGATGCTGATGCTGGATGAGATCCTTGGGACTAGACACCATGTCCTCCTAGGGCATTCAGTGCAGCGCTAAGGATAAATCAGACACTCCTTGTTCTCTAACTAAATAAAAGGTGTCATTTTGGCAAGTAAACCTGATTTTCAAAAGAAAACAGGCAAACATCTAGCAGATCACTGTTCTCCTGGCAACGATGAATGGGAGAGTGTTACAGATGAAATAGGGGTGGACAACAAAACAAATGGGTGACCACTTGCTAAACTGTTCCTTCTCAACACACTCTTAGAAATTCTGCTGGACAAGATTTGGGGAAATGTGTCAAGTCCTGAATTGGACTCCTCTTTAAAATGAGGTCCTGTAACTTACAAGGCCATAGTGTGTCTTTGAACCCAGTGGGCCTACTGGAGCATTTCTATAATGACCAACTCCATTGATTCATCCAACTCATCACACACCTTTTTCAACTGTGATCTGGTTCCCATGTAGGTCTATCTACGTGGAAAGAATGTACTGATCTTGTGGAATTTATATTTCTGTTCATGGTGACAGTTAACTCTTATAATGATTCAAAAGCATAGCTTCTATTTGTGATTTAATATCTTACATCACTCAACAATAATGACTCTTACTAAGTCATGTTATTATGTCCTATGTGGTATTTCTTTGTTTAAAACAGTAAACTAGCATTCTAGTGAGTAAAAAAAATAATAACAAAAAATTTACAAACATACACACGTATATAACCATACAACATATATATGTTTTTATATATATGATTAAAAAGAGATATTGATAAAATCTTATCTTTTGGGTAAAAAATGTCTTTCAAAACAATGAGTTCACCTCTCTGAATGCGTGGAGTCCTCAGAGCCATTCCCATTACCAGGGTTGCTTCCCCAGCCCTGTTCTCAATTAAAGCCTCCAGCATAACACCCACTGTTTTCCAGAATTTCCTGATACTGACCTCAGCTGCCTCCACAATCCTGCCTCTTCGATAGTGTGTAAAACTCATTTTCTGCTCATTGTTCATTATTTTCCGATACTGGCCCAACATGGTCTTATTTTGATCCACAAAGTCGGACTTGAAGTCCATTAGCTTAGATTCTCAAGTTCTTCTACCAAGTAGAGAGCTATCTGCATAGCTTTAAATGCAGTACTTCATGCTTTAATGAGATCTAGCCTGCATTCCTCTGTAACTCCACGTAATCCTCTCCTTTAAATGTACCCATGTATTTGGGCAAATTATGTTTCTGCTTAAATACCCTTGGCCTCCGTTTTCATATTTATAAAATAGGTTTAGAAAATTAAAAAGATAATGCTAGAAAGGACAGTTTAGTACATAATACGTGGAAACACATTTAAATTCCTTTCTTCCCATGAGTGGATACGTATCATTTATCAGTTTCCTATCTCCCTAATACACTCTCAAAAGGACAGAAGAAACAACACATTCGCACTATCTTTCAAGTCATCAGATAAACCTGATTATGCCTTTGTTTAGCAGGTTAGCCTTGTCAGGCCAATAATCTGTGTCATCCTCACTCATCAAATACAATTGTACTGACATATGGGGCAGCTGACTACATTTTGGAGAGGTTAAATGAAATTATGAAAGCAGAAGCTTTGATCTTCTGGCCTGCAATGTGTCTGATAAATACAACTGATAGCTCTGTGCTTCGATATGTGTGGTCTTTTTTTCCTAAGACACATCGTTATCAAGCATGTTGAAACTTCAGAAGAGCTATACTAGATAACTGTGTGTTTTGTCCTGTGTTAAATAAATTTTTGAACATAAAAAACATGTCCTTTTTTTTCAGAGAAGAATTCTATTGCAACCTTTAAAGAGCACACAATTCCAAAATTATTTAAAGTATCTAGACTACAAAAGATACAAAAAAATTCCTCAATTTTTAAGGCAAGCACAAATATAATACCAAAAACTGACACTAGTAAATATAATATATAATCAATTCTCTGATTTATAGAGTCAGAGAATAGAGAGGCAGAAATTTTTTTTTTTTAAGCAGCAAATAGAATGCAGCAATGTACCAAAAGATACTTCTAGACACTTTTAAAGAAATTAGAACCCTTGCTCGCTGTTGGTGGGGATGTAAAATGGTGCAGCTGCTATGGAAAACAATATGAAGATTCCTCAAGAAATTAAAAATAGAACTACCATATGATCTAGAAGTTCCATTTCTGGGTATTTGTCCAAAAGAAGTGAAAAAAATATCTTCTCATGTAAAAATTTATTATAAGATCTTATGAGATACATCCGTGTCAATGTGACAATATGCTCTGATTTAATATAAATTTTTCTTTGGTTTTAGGCTTTCTGCAAACTTAAAAAAAAGAACTTTTTGAAATTTCTATGGCTGATTGAGTAAATGTAACTACATTTACACATTAACGCTATTATGAATTATCTGAAGAACTGTAGAGGTGTTTTTTTTCTTTTAATTTCATAATTACAACTTTACAAGCTTATAGCTCCTCAGGAACCACTATAGACTACAAGTAAATAATGTACACATTGAAGAGCCCTTGGCTGCACTGTCCAACAATGATCACATATGGAAAAAGATAAATCTCTACATCGCAGACTTGTTTTATATTAATAGTGAGGTAGGTCCTCCTGACGTAGGGATGGTTATTTTATGGGCACTGATGAACTCCAGATGTTCCATAAACCCCTGATATTGTATACGAATATGTGACAGGCATTTTTCTGGACAGAGGTTCCACAGCTTTCCTAGATTGCTAAAGCAGTCCATCATGTTCCCCCAACAAAAAGTAAATAAATAACATATTAAGAGTATCAAACTTCAAAGAGGAGAAATAAAAACATTAGAAAGAGGATAAAGAATTAAATCTAGATCTAATTATTGTGGTCAGAAAGGGAAAATGAGGAACCTCAATCTCTCCCTCTTTTCTTTCTTTTTCTTTCGCTATAGGTGCCAGAAATCACAAAGTTATTTATATTGCCAATGTGACAAAACTTACTCAATTAGAGAAGGAGGGCACTGAAAGATACTAGCTATTCTCAAACGTAAGTGCACTCATCACCGGGGGGCTTCCACGGTAGACGTGTCCAGCCCCAACTGAAGGACCGCGGCCAGCGGAGCCAGGAATCTGCAGGCTTAACAAGCACAGGGGTGATACAGACAGAGGGAGTCAAGAGAACACCTGATGAGAAACACCACATTCCTTCCAATCCATTAACAATTTCTCTTTAAATGGTTTGTGCTATGTTGTAATCTGTAAACCAGGCACCCTGGGGCAAGATTCTGCTTATTAGCATTTTCTCCAAAAAGCAACCTAAGTTCTCAGAGATGCTATAATTTAGAGAAAATTTATGAAGAGAGAAATACTTAATACATGAATGCTACTTTCAATAATTTTCATGATATCAAACAATAATCACAAAGGCCATCATCTTACTAACTACCATTCATTAAAACAGGGATACGCGACAACCAGATAACCACAAATTTAGACTATACGTGCTGCGAAACTGAAGGTGAAGACAAAAATAAAATTTATTTTATATTCCAGACTGTACCTCAGTTTTAACATCCCTGTAATGTTGGGGTTATAGGATCAACAAAGCTTTCAGAAAAATCATGAGACTTCTAGTTAATTCTCAAACATGTATTAGCCTTACATACCTGAAAAAAAGGGAGGGGTTTTATTTCAAGGTCTAAAATAAACAGGCCATATAAATTTGACAGCTCATTATGATAAGTGGAAAAAGAAGAAATCTAAAGAAATCAAGAATATAGGTAACATTTTAACCATTATTTCCAATTTGTTGCCTTTAAATGATAGGTCACTTGAAACTATAAAATCCTGAAACATATTGTGGAAGGGTAAAAATGAACTTAATTGTAAAACTTCAAAACAATATAACCCTGATAATTGTTAAAAATGCATTTACACCCTGCAGTGTACAACTAATAAGGCCAACCTAAAATTCCTCAAAATATAGCCATCATTTTAATCGATTCACCATAAGTCTAAGCAATGCAATTAATTCTCTGGCACTTATCCAAGTTTTCTAAGGTGAATCCATGTGAACTCAGACATCATCAGGCAATATTTATGCACCTGGTACACAAATAGCCTTGTCACTCAGGAACTGCCTCCTTAATGCAAAAACACCAGCATATCTATCTCATTTCCATCATCCTCAGAATTGGCACGTGCAGCACAGTAAGGGTGGCTGACACGGAATGGTAGTAACTCTGGCTGGTCTATAAGTCTGACAAGGACACGTGGCAAATATGGTGCTCTGAGAAGTGTGGAGACCGCCAAACACAAAGAAAGGATGCTAGAAAATATCATTTTTCACCCATCACTTCCAGATCAATTTGCAACAGTCAAAGCCCTCTCCAATGACATTCATATAAAAACATGAATTTAAATGTTTGCTATTTGAATCGGTTTCCAGAATCAGTAGGAAATATGATGTCACCTTGGCAGTATTTTTTATGTGCCACCCAGTTTCTAAATGTCAGACTTAAAACATCCAAGAATATTTTTCCCTGACTTTGCCTCAGCCATATGTATTGCGATAGAAGGGCAATAATATTTGTTCACAATATTTTAACTCATCAAAATTAGAGATGAGATTCTATTAGGAAAATTCATAAATGCAGTAAGTTGAAAACCTATGGCAATGAGTAATATGGATTTCAGACAACGCAAATTTTGCTTAAGATATTAAATGTGCTTATGTAAAGGGATATGTTTATACTATTTCTTTACATAATATTTTACTTTATCACTTCCCAAACTCAGCTCTATCTGACTGATTTGGATTTTAGACTGCAGTCACATTCTGGACAAAAGAGAGGTAGGAATGCTGCTCCAAAGACAGTAAAGAGAATGTGTCTGTTTCAGTGACAGGTCCAGGCCAGGATGAAAACAGGAATAGTCACTGGGGTCCTGTCCCAGTCAAGGAAATGCCCAGAAGACCAACCTTCTTTAGATCTGTCTCAGTGTTCAGAATCTTTCTAGGAAAGGCTTGAAGATCTCATTAACTTAATGACCTTCTGATTCCATCCAAGAAAAGCTCAGGAAATCACACACCCTGTCCAGACTATGGAGCGCCCCCCTGGTGCTTGGCCCTTCGGTTGTTCACCATTAAGATCACAGGCCTTGCACAAATTACTTGCCCACTCTTGCATCTCACTTTTCTGATCTGTAAAATGTGTATAGTGATGACTACTTTGCAAGGCTGCTTTGAAGATATAATGTGATAATATATGTAAAGCATCTGGCACACTGCCTGGCATATAAAAAGTACTTAAATGTAGCAATTACTGTTAACTAATAATTATCATTGTTAATATTTTGATATCCATAATAAGTCTGATCCATGGAAAATCTCCATTTCCAGCAAACAGTCAACACTGCTGTCGTGACATTTTTCCTCTGTAGAGAAGATAAAGCCAGACAACTGGGCATGCGGCATGTGTTCTAAAATTGTATAAGATACCAAAGGCAATGGAAAAGCAGATGAGAACATTTTAAAAATTAAAATGCCTTTTGATTGCTCTGCGTTACGTCCTGTGTTGCAGAGAGGCACTGTCAAAATCAGTAGCTTTATAAATGATGGATTTTGTACAGCATAAAAAAGCATGGCGAAGTATATTTCAAATTTTGTTTTGAAAGCATTGATTCCCATACATCTTTGAAATTAAATTTCCCTCATGGTTCACCTTTAAACCCCTTATCCTGCTCTAAGAGAAAAATAAGAAAAGGAAAATTCTCCTTTACAATGTCATCCAAAGGTAAACTGCAGATAAACATTAGGAATCACATAAATGCATTATTATACAAGTCTGATTTTCTCTGCTGAATATTCTCCTTTTTGTCATTATTCCAAGTACTTGAGGGTCACTCATATTTATTTTTTTCCTTATGTTTTCGTAAATACAATGAAAAGGCTAGTGTTTCTAACATAGTGCTTTGTTTCTGTTTATCTGATAATGCAATAACCAAGATTTCATTATAGCATAATATATGTCTGTGGAATGAATGAATGGAATGTCAGGTCTAATTCTCTGCTTTCCTTTTTATTAATATTACATTTCCTATAGGTTTTCTCTTTTTTAGTGACCACTGCACTTGAGAAATATTGAGCAATTCTTACTCAGAATTTTTTTTTCTACTATGTCCTTTGCATGCAGGCTGAAGATAGCATTGAGGTTTTCTACTGCAGATTTGTGAATTATGTATAAAAAGGGCATTGTGTTTTAGTAAACTTTGGCATATACCCACATGGTGAGTAAGCGTAAGGTGAAATTAGATTTTTCTTCATGGGGGTAATGATTACATTCTCACTGTCACAGTAGAAATCTTTTTTTTTTTTCCCCCTCAATGTAAGACTAATCAGTTGTAGGAAACTGATCAAAAAAATGTGCCATCCACATTAAAATACGTAATTTTATTTATTATACTGTGTGGTGCATAGTATACGAAAATGTGGGTGTTTATTTTGGGTAGATCGATGATGATATTCAACATGATGATGATGATACTGATCTTTAGAATGTCTGGTGTTATCATTCTAAGTCTCCAAAAGTTGTGGCAACTTTTTTTTGTATTTAATTAATGCTGTTAACAGCACACATTTGACTTGTTCCTTTCTTGCCTCCAAAAATTTATTTGGAGCGCCACATCTACTCTACATACCCAAAATTCCTTAAAGGGGTTTCCTTGACAGTGTGTATGGATAGTAAAGTCGTGGAAGAGACTAGAAATGTTTGTCTTTGTCATGGACTCTTGGAAAGAGGAGCTCCTACTAAAATACAATGGGTGTGGTTCACGCAAGGAGGAGTTAGAACAACTAAGCAGTGAAAAGGCTATTTCTCACAATGAGCATGGGTACAATGTCCTTTGATTACTCACTGTCTCAATTCAAAATCCTGGTCCCTGTTGCTGACATTAACTTGTAGGACCACCACTGGCCCTTAGCTCAGAAAAAAAAAAAAAATTGGCAACTTGCAAGTGCTGGTATCAGCAGTTGTCTTCTGATCCTTCCCAGTTACGTAGGGAAATGTGATTTAGTCCTTTTTACCTTCAGACATCTCAAGTCGGCTCCTTAAATAACAGCTAATCTGGATTCCTGCCATCCTTGCTGTTTGACTGAGCCCAGGAGGGTGTTCTGTAATGAGTACCATGAGAGAGTTCTGATCACATCCAATAGCATTCCCAGTGCATATATTCTGCAACTTGATATACAGGCACAGCAGTGATATAAAGAAGCACTTGAAGAAAGAGAAAAAGGAAAAAAATAAACCCTGACTCATTCATTCAATCACTGAATAAATATTGTTAAAGGCACTCTTTTTGAATATTTTGGATAAGGTGTTGCAGGGGTTAGTGATAGAAAAGAAATGACATAACATATTTGCTTTCAAGTAACTTCTAAGAAGTTAATCCAAGAAATAATTTAACACAGAAGTTAAAAGAATATGGCACCCCTGTCCATATCCCCTTGGATCCCTTTACCAGCTTTCTGCACATGAGCTCCAATGCACTCTCATCCCCAACATCAGCATCTGTAGCTTCTTGTTGGAAGGCTGCCCCCAGAGCTGCCAGAACTACTTTGACTACACCCATGGAGAGTGCTAACCACCAGAGAGTTGGTGCTACCTTCCTAGCCTCAGCCCTTAGTCAATGAGTAAAGGGATGGAAACATAAACACTCCACTCTCCTTGCCTCCTAGTTGGGACAACTCCATGGTGTGTCTCACACTGTCTCAAGAGCTCTCCTGCAAAACTGAGTCATGTTATCCCCACCCCGTGGGATTTTCCTAGAAGTCTCACCCTTGTTTGTCTTCCTTCCATTCCATGTCTACTTCCCCACCCTGCAACTGATTTTTCTCCAGAAATACCTCCTAATACATCACTTTCACATGAAACCCATTTCAGGGACAGCCTATGGAGGCAGGCAGCTATTAACAGGACTATTTCTATTATTACTAAGGGTGATTGAAAATGATACAGAGACGAATGATAGTTTTCCTAAAAGTTAAGCAAGATGATAGGACTCATTGAACAAGTACAGCAAAGTAAAGGGAAATCAAGTTGTCAAACTCTCAGAAGCCCTTGAGTGTCAAGAAAATGAGCTTGTAACTTATTTGATAGAAGATGAGAAATTATTGGAAGGTTTTAAGTAAGACAGGCCATGTCATATGACTTTAAAAGTTTAACTTGAATTATTCAGTAGAAATATCACTAACTCCTAGAGCTTTTCTGTTCATTATGAATGTAATATAAGTGGGACCTCTTCAAAATTAGCAGAGATGCTGTGCTTTACACTCCTTTCTCTCCAAACATGGATGCTGGTATAAAGTATATTGAAGAGCATGGTTGACTCTCCAGAACTATATCTATTCTGAAGTGGGGGTGCACTCTGAAAGTAAACACACACCCCTGGTCTCAGTCAAATTATCCCCAGTCCTTAAATAGGATACATTCACACTTTAAAGTCATACAGAACTTGGCATTAGTCTGTAGATTCCTTGTCTCTTCTTCCTTAGTATCCCATTGTTGTGCATGGCTATCTGACAATCCAAGCTATATCCTCCAGTACAGGAGCATCTGTCTAAAGTTTCTAAAGCATCTTTCATCTTTTAGCCACAGATAATAGTAAGATAGTTCCAGGCATTGATGAGTATAGTTTCACAACCACAGTGTCATACACTTTGAGGCAGTATTTCCACCTTAGTCTAACAGTACCCACGGTTATAATGGCTTTTTAATGAATACTTGCTATTTATTTCTTGGCTACAGATGGAGTTCATTGCTCTAGGCACTAGAATGTTGCTTCCTGACCATTTATAAAGGTCCTTATGTTTGAAGGACTTGACACTGAAACCAGCAATTCTCACCCAGACTGCAGCATGGAATCATGTGGGAGCTTTTAAAAAAAAAAAAAAAAAAAAGACTCCTAGGCTCCATCCCATCCCAATCACCTCGGCAATGGTATTTTTTTTTAAAGCTCTTCAGGTGGTTCTTAATGTGTCCAGTGTAGAGAATCACCAGTTTAGACTGAGAGGTCTGATTTTTAGATATATAAATTTTAATATTAAAATTGAGAATTTTGGGTGACAGTTGGTCCAACAGATAAATACAATAATACATATGTAAAATTCCTGTCAGTTTATAAATTATCCTCACAAATATCATCTCTGTGAGACAAAAATAAAATTATTTTAATCATTCTAAAGAAGAGGAAACAAATACTAAGAAACTTTATGTGATATACTCAAGGTCTTATAATAATAAGTAGTAGAACCAGGACACAACTTCTACTTCCAGGCACAGAGTTGCATCTACAAAGGAACATGCCACTTGGTTTGATGCATCAAAACATAACATCCTGGCAGGGAGGGAAGAATGAATAGGCAGAGAACAGAGTATTTTTAGAACAGTGAAATTACTCTGTATAATACTATAATGATGGATATAGGTCATTATGTCCTAAGCCATAGAATACATAACAGCAAGAATGAACCCTAATGGAAACTATGGACTTCAGGTGATTATGATGTATCAATGTAGGTTCATCAATTGTAACAAATATACCACAGTGGTGGGAGATGTTGACAATAGGAGAAGCTATGTATGAATGGGGCAGAGTGTATATGGGAAATCTCTGTACCTTCCTCTCAATTTTGCTGTGAACCTAAAATTGCTCTAAAAATTAAGTCTTTTAAATATACTAATAATAGTAACACCCTTCAGATCCCTTTGTTGAATAGTGCAACTACTTGTGTATATTAATTTTTTGTTTTGCTTGGCTGAAATATTTTAATATGAGCTACGGAGAAGAAAATCATTACTATTGTAAGATTCAATCCCTTTCTACCATCTTTCAGCAAATTGGCATGAATATATTGAGAATTCTCCCAAGTCAGCTTATGATAAAATGCCTTCAAAGACTATAGAATATGCTTCCTCTTATACATGTTTATTAAGCAAATACTTTTACTATGGTAGATACACATGCATTGATAATGGCGACCCAGGCTGATTTAGAAAGAGATGCAAGCACATTTGGGAGTTACTAGCCTTTCAGTCATGGTCTAGAACTCTGAGGTAAAAAATTTGTGCCTAGGCAACAATTTCCTTCAGTTCTTAACCATCCTACACAGTGCTAGACTGAATGACCCATAAGGGCACATTCATCCTTGGATCCCCATCTCCAAGGATACAAGGCAAAGAGTGCCTGGCACAGAGAGGGCACTCACTAGATATTTGCGAAAGAAAGAATAATCAAGAGATAGGTGTGTGTGTGTGTGTTAATGGGATGGGAAAACCTCTAGGAAAGAGATTTCCAACAGTATTTTCCATTAGCAACCTCCCCAGGAAGCCTGCGTTTGAAGAATATTGTAATGACAAGGAGTCCATGTGCAAATACTGCTTGCTCCTTTTTTCTGAAGAATTTACTGCTCTCATAACCTGTATGAACCTAATTTTCCTTTATGCAATGTTGATATAAAAAACGTTTTGGGGGACTTCCCTGGTGGCACAGTGGTTAAGAATCTGCCTGCCGATGCAGGAGACATGGGTTCGAGCCCTGGGCTGGGAAGATCCCACATGCCGCGGAGCAACTAAGCCCGTGCACCACAACTACTGAGCCTGCGCTCTAGAGCCCGCGAGCCACAGCTACTGAAGCCCGCGTGCCTACAGCCCGTGCTCCACAACAAGAGAAGCCACCGCAATGAGAAGCCCGTGCACCACAACGAAGAGTAGCCCCCGCTCACCGCAACTAGAAAAAGGCCTGCGCACAGCAACACAGACCCAACGTAGCCAAAATTTAATTAATTAATTAATTTTTTAAAATGTTTTTTATTCCTATTAGCATCCAATCACTTATGTCATCACAACAGAGATAATATCACCTCTAAAAGGCAAAACACAGATCACAAAGGATTAGAAGTCTGTGCAACAGATGTCTACAAGTTAGACTAGACAATTTCAAGAAAAGCCCATGGGCTAGAGTATTTAAATAAAAACAGCACATAGCTACATACATCTCTCCCTTACTTGGCCCTATGTTCTCATCAGAGGAGAAGTAAGTATTGGGCTCATTTTTTAAGCAACGATGCAAACACACTACCCTAGTTGGGTTGGCAGGAGGAGGGCGATATCTTTAGCCTATGAGAAACTAAGTTAGCAAGGAAAACCATTCATTCTAGCCAGTTTCACAGACTTTTCCATCACGTCTAGGTTTACATACACCTAGAAATGACAGGGTTGAAAAAGCGTAATTCCAATTCAGCATAACATGTTGAGTTCTGCTCCAAGTGCAGCACATTAATAGGGCAAAACAAAAGATAGTCCACTTCTAGTTACAAAAATAAGATGCATATAAAACACTCAAGTAAAAATGTAAGCTTCCAAAACCATAGTTATAAAACTAGAGTGTCCAGAATTCAAAGAAGAGAGAGATTAGCATGAGTCAGAGAGACCTGGCAAAGCTTTCATGGAAGACAAATGAAGAGTATTTGAAGAGGCTGAAGAGAAAAGAAAAAAAAAAAAAAAAAGGTTTAAATATAAGCTGAATAATAGAAACCAAAATTTTACATAACTTTGCCAAACTCATCTTTTTATTTAGAACCTTTTATCATCACTGATATGGCCTCTTCTCTATAACTAACGGAAGTATGAGGTATATAATAAAAATCAAGAAAATGAGAAATACAAAATATGCAATTCACTTGAGATAAATAATACAGTATTTGGCATAAGTGTAAAAAGAAAATACATCACATAAAGCAAAAAAACTGTTAAATCTACTTCTCATGTCACTTTTATATTATTCTTTTTGATGACTGCATGTCTACTTATGAAATGTTTGAAAGTTATTACATTTTATTTCTGTCAAAAGACTTTTAAGCTATTTGAATCACATGCCTTTTTTTAAAACTATCACAGATGATTGAATTCTTTATATTATTGAATTGTTTCATGTCATAGAAGATACACATTTGATAGTATTTGTATTCACACCCAATTCAGAAATGTAGCAAGCTATCAGCAAAGAAAAAAGAAGTACATATATTGATTATACTCCAAGAATACAAACCTATAATCAGAATATTCCACTTCAACATCTATTTGTCTCAAAAGCCTAAAATGACCCCTCAAAAAATCAAAAGGTATCTATTGAATTGAGATTTAAAGATATCTTCCAATTAACATCTTAACACAGATTTCTTCTTGGGTAATGTTTAATTCTTTCGTTCGATATTCCCTCTGCCACTCAAACTAAGTAATCTAGTTCAGTTTCACTTGTTGAGATTTAGCCACAGGCCTGCCTACAATAGCAAATATCTCCTCAAATGTTTCTAAATTGGAAATAATTCTTGATGAAGAGTATAACTCTCTAACATTGTATAAATATGGAAGCCATATGATGATATAAAAGGGACTCAAAATGGTACCTTAGAAATTATCCAATCTGTTAGACTTGCACAGCAAGGTTGGGAACAGATCACCTCTTAGCTTCCTTCCAGTATGAAAATTCTATGCTGCTATTGTGATATGAATAAATATGTAAGCTTGGCCATCAACTCTAGATTGGTTACTTTCTCCAGATAATGCCATTCATGATCAAGCACATACATGTCCACGTGGTATGATTAAGCCCTGCCCCCTCTCTCCTATACATCCCCTTTGTGCTAATCTAAGCCTGCAGAGCCTGAAAGTTATTTCACCTGTTCAGAACACACACACACACACACACACACACACACACACACACATATATATATATATACACGTTAGCTACATGGTTAAGGGGAGGCGTGTAATAAGAGATTTGGTAGAGACCAGCATCTAAAGGGGATTTTGGCAGGAGATGCAGACAATGGAGAGAAACAAACCTATAAAAATGGGGATGCAAAAATCCAAATTCCAATACCTAGAAGATATTAGTGAAAATCAGGTAGAACTAACTCCTCCCTCATAACCTGTGCTATAGCCAGACATTTAGTTATTCAATATGCCCTGTATATCCGGTTCCTTCTGCCCAAATCCCTCTCCTCCCAGCTCTTTAGCTAACACGTCTTCAAGACTAAAATAACTATCAGTTTGTCCAAGAAACTTTGTCCAAGTCTCCAAGGCAAGTGTGGCTATCCTACTATTTTGTTATATCATCCTGTAACCCCCTTCCCATTTTAACATTTAGCATACTATATTGAAATTGCCTATTTATTTAGGTCTATTCCATAGCAGATAGTAACCAGAAAAACAAAATACCTAGTTGGCTCACAGTTCAGGCAGATAAGATATTAGTGTTACATCAGAGGAGATATACTGAGGATAAAAACCTGAATTTCTTATTCACAGTTGTGGTTCTTCTCCCAAGCACAGTGACTGGACAACAAAATAACAATGAAGTATTTGATACCTGAATAAAGAAGTAAAACAAACAAACAAAAAAACCACTTGTGTCCCAAGAAACCAGCAAACAAAGCCATGGATTGTGGCACTGGGTACACAAGACCAGGACCTAGTTAGTAGGTCTGGGATACAGGACTAGACCAGACAAGAGGAAGGAGGCTCATTGCTAGAGCCTCAGTAGAAATTTAGAGGAAAAACTCCAGACACACAGACTTCAGAACTCACTAAACTAATGACATAAGGGCCCTCAGATGTCCCTAGTTTCTGAACAAGGATGATACTCCAGCATGGAGCACAGCTAATATTCTAAGTGGAGGTTAAATTTAGAGGACAACTGTGAAGAGAATTAAATCAGTCATCATTGCCAAAGACATCCAGATTCAGCAGTGGTTAAGTTCCCAGGAAGTTCAAAAGAATATATTAACCTAATTGTTTATACACTGTTATACACTGTTATGGAATGAAAGTTTGTGTCTCCCCAAAATTCATATGTTGAATCCTGAACTTTCAGTATGGTTGTATTTGGAGATAGTGCACCTGTGCTCCACTGGGTTAAAAAACCCTAAAACTGTGCCCCAGAGGGTTAACAGAAACTGGTGACTAACAGAAATTCTTGAGCTTGTCACACAGAACAACTTGTTAAAAACCCCTCCACTTGTAACTTGCCTTCAATGACCAAGTTCACCTTATTTTCTTGACTCCTTAACCACCCCTATAGATAATGTCTCTGACAAAAGAGTCACTATAGTAATGGGAGGCTTATGTTGTTTTCCAGGAATTTGGAGTTGATCCCTGTCCAGTTCAAGCCAGCTAAGACTGTTTGGGACCACCAACCCTAAAACGGGGCCTGTGTCTGATAAGTGACCTTTTAGATGCCAGAGGGCCAAAAATCTTACCCTCGCAGATCATGCAAAAGAGCCTCCGTTTTTGAACATGCATCCTGTGAAGAAGCATTTAACTCAGATATGCCTGCACAGAACACCAATGACTTCACCTTTTCCCTACTTCCATTCACCTTTCCCCACACCTAAGCCCACCCTGCTTCTTTATTCCATAAATATCTCAAGCCCCTCACAATCAGGGAAGCAGATCTGATATTAGTTCTCCCCTCTCCTCACTTGCCAACCTCATGAATAAACCCTTTCTCTGCTGTAAACCTCAGTGTCTCAGCATTTGGCTTGCTGTGTGCCAGGCAAACAAATCTGGTTTGGTAACAGTAGGGCCCCTGAGGAGGTGATACAAGTTAAATGAGATCATAGGGGTGGGGCCCTAGTCTGAAAGCGTTAGTGCCCTTATAGGAAGAGAAAGATACACCAGAGCTCTCTCTCCACCACTGAGGACACAGTGTGACGAGGTATTTGCAAATCAGGAAGAGAACACTCACCAGGAACCAGGTCAGTTGGCACATTGATCCTGGACTTTCCAGCCTCTAGAATGGTGAGAAATAAATTCTGTTGTTTAAGCCACACCTTCTGGGTTTTGTTATGGCAGCCCACACAAACAAATACATATACCAAAATTAATTTTTGTGTATAACATCTCAAAATAAGTCAAATAAAGTTTGTCTTGTCAGCATTATTTTACCACTTTGGAGGTAGGGAAACAGAGCAAAACTGGATAGCTACAGATGCAGATGTTAGTAGACAAATACTCCTAAAATCACAGCAGGCTAATTGACACTCCCACCTCATCTACTACGGAATTTGCCCACTATCTGCTAGGAATATCCAACAGTTTCTCGGCCAACAAAACTGAGCTCTCAATGATGCTTTCTGAACCCATTCTGCATCTGTCATTCTGTAAAAGTCATGCTATAGCTGCTTCCAAAAATGCATGACTGACAAGGTTACGCAATAACTGACCTAAGAAAACTCAAGCCAAGTTCTTAAGGATGATAGAGGATCCCTTGGGTATTCCTACTGTTAGCTCTGCTGTTTTTCCTTTTGCTGATGAAAATGATCGAAAAGTTCTAAAAGTCCTCAGCAGCCTGGGTGTTGAGGGTTATTTAGGACTGTCTCAGCAGTTGCTGAAGTGAAGTGGGTCCTCTGGCTCTTGGCTGCATTACTGTCTTCAGGAGACGTGAGCCTTCCCAGAATGTCACATCCGGGAATCCTCCTCAGACTGCGTACATCCTTACTGTTGATGATGGATGGATGCCATAAAAGAAAGTTATTGAGGTGTGAATTACCATCATAACTGAATTCTTCCTTGCAGTGATAAGGGCAGAGGCTTGCTTGGTTTCCAAAGGAGCTATAATATATAGCACTGTAAAATAGGTCACTCCCTTCAGCCTTATTTACCCATATTTAATTATTATGCCTTAAAAAAGCATATACTATACTCTGACATCTCACTTTCACGACATTCACTATACAGTAGAGTTTGGTATTAAGCCAGTTTATTTTGGACTCCATCCAAGACAGTTTAATTAAGAATATCTAAAGTACCTTGTTATGAGATGATCTTACCTGCAAATGGGTCCCACTGAGAGTGCTGTGTTAAAGTTCCCAAAGATATGGTAGGAAGGAAGGAAGGAAGGAAGGGAGGAAGGAAAGGAGGGAGGGAGGGAGGGAAGGAGGGAGGGAAGAAGGAAAGAAATTTAAGCTTTTTCTTCTTCTTCTATTTGCATACATATACTGCTCTGTTCACTGCTATCAGACTAGGCAATTTTCTTAGTGCAAGTGTGAAAGAGCAGTTCTGCTAAGGTCCAAAGGTAACCAAGTTTGGGGATGTGTACTGGACTTGCCATTGCACTTAAAACACACAAAAGGAAGAAGTTCTACGGGTCTGCAACCTCAGCCAATTGTAAAATGGAAAGAATAGTAATAATTCTAACGGTCTAAAAGAAATAATTCATCTCCCTTTTGCATAAAGCTATAAAATCCTATCTAGAATATACTTTGAATATTTTTCTAACAGCCCTACTGGAAACACTGAAGAGTGGTACATAAATTATTCAAATACCAAATAAAATTAATGAAGGTGTTCCTTTCTACTACATGCAAATCCCAGAATGATGAAATGAAGTCTTATTGCACAAATTTTCCCCTTTTGTTCCCCAAAACTAGAATACATTTTGGATATTCAATAAAAGTCTATATAATGCATTTGTTTTTCTGAGTACTATAAAAGGCTAAAACTGTGTATTTCAAAACAGGAAAAGTACCTTAAATACACTTTAGATGTTTGACATCCAGGACTCCTTTGTCTATTTTGAGAATGATAATAATTATATAAGCAATTAGTTGGCATGATAAAAATGTAACCAGGCTTTATATATTATAAAACTGTAACCAAACATCAAACAATTAGAAGTTTTCCCTCAATCTAACATCCCTTTTGGTATAAATATGTGAGTTTTTTTGCTTACATTTTTGCAAGCTTAAAAATCCATCTCTAAGTGAAAGAGAAAACTGCATGTTTCATTTTTTCCCTATGTGTGTATAATTTTTTGGCACAAGAGATGTAATTTATATGTAAATTTTATGAATACAACTTTCATAGTTTAAAAAAGTAAATATTTTTAGAACATCATATAATCATATAAAGAATACAGCATTTGCCTAAGTACTCTTTGGATAATAGTAGTAATTAAACATATACAAACATACGTGCTTAGATGTGCACATACACACGAAACATTTGACAATTACAGTCCTGCCATATTTAATGAATTCTATGGGTTATAATGAAACTACTGAAGAAAAAAGTTTTAGAGGTCATTATTATTTTATCCAAAATTCTGTCAAATATCTATTTAATTGAAAACAAGGAAAACAAAAACAAAAAAATGTAACAGACCAATTTATTTTTAGTCATGTCCAACCACAAGGGAAGTTTTGGAATGGTTGATTTATCTTTAAGGGGTTTATGTTTAGCATTTTTTTCTTGAGGTCTGAATCATTTTTCCAAGTAAATTTGCTTATAACTTTAAGAGGCTCCTGATTTTGAAAAGTGGCATTTCGAGCATAGTAACATCTTTCATAATCATTTCTATATTCTCTCTGTTAATAAGCACTCAATAAATATCTTGTGAATAAAAAAGGGGGCTAGAAATACTTTAAACTAGTCAGTTATTAAAACTAGAATTATTAGCTAACAGCAGTGCTGAGAAAAAAGAAAGCAAGGTTGAGAGTTGGGGGGAGCAGTTAACAGCCAAAATGAAAATAAATCTGGAAAGTTAGCAAAAAAAGACTGGCCTATTAAAGGGAACTATGAACTCTAAGAACTGTAAAAAAAAAGAAACAAAACAAACAGATGTATGCTCATTTTGTATTGTTTAGGTGTAACCCTACAGAAAAAATAGGATTGACGTGCACACTCTCTCTAGACACATTTAAGCATCTGAAGATTGTCTGCTATCAACATTTTCATAAATGAAGAAGTTCTCTAAATCAAGTCAAATTAAAAATAGAACTTTTATACATAAGGGGTTTATAAAGCATTTTAAGCAACTCCATTATATTTTTTCTTAAATTACTAGAAAATTTTAGATTATAAATTTTAAAAATGGGAAAAATTACTTTGAAATGGCCTCTTTATTTTTGTTTCTTTTTTTGAATATTCAGGTTCGGAAGTATCATTATGACCTTTCAAGACACTTTTGCCTCCTGCAAGTTTAAGATGTGAGGGCATGCTCTGCTCTGCCAGCCTACTACTGAGCTGACCACGTAGGACAAGCAGAGTCCCGTCCCCCTAAGCAGGACAGGATGATTGCTGCCCTCAGTTTCCGTGCTGCTCTGCTCCCTGGACGTGAAGCTCAGCAAGACTGTCTACACGGCAGACAGACGGAGCTGAAAGCCAAGTATGAGGGGCAATTCTGCAGGTTAAGTTGTCAGACAGAGGCTTCCTCCACATCCAAGAAAGCTCACTGCTAGCAGCAACCCTAAACAAGCAAAGGAAGAAAGAACGAATTCTCTCGTCTAACCTTGGGAGGTAAACTGCCTTTTCCTGGCACACAAAGTGAAATTTCACACCCTTTGTAAGACACTTGATTTCAAATGTGCATTTGAAAGGCAATTACCCCTTAAAAAAAGATTCCCAGATCCCCAACCCCCTTGAGCAGAACTGTAACAAAAAACACTGCTTTAACGTCATGATCCCTCCATGTGCCGTTCGCTTACCGTGTCTCTGTTGACAGACTGTTTTGCCTGAGGCACATTAGTTTTACTCTGTTTGGGAAATGAAATAAATATATTAGTTATTTCTTATCAAATGGCATTTTATAGTGTATGCTTTTTTTCGAAAATAAAATAAAAAACCTTCCTAAGAGCAGAAATTTGACATAACTCAAATAAAAAATGACTTCCTTCATTCAGACAGCAGCAGGATGTATAAGATTATAACTTTTATATCAAAGACGGCTTCCTGCTTTCTTGTTCAACAATGGAAGGAAAAGGATACTGTTCAATTATATAAATCATCCCTCAGAATTTATGAGGTAATAAAAGCTAAAAAATACAGATTCATAAAGAAGAGATTTTATGAAGTAGCATTCAAAATCATTTCAGTTAATTTCTCATATATATTAGAAACAAAAAGGCTGACTTCAGGACTTTAGCTTCTCCTTATTCATTTATTAAAACATCAAATTACTTTAATCCAGGTCTCTTTTTCTCAAAGATAAAAGAGAAAATTAAAAATCACTGTTGCATTCATGAAAGAAATTTTTGGTGTCTGATTTCTAAGAATAGTGCATTACGTACTTTGCTGATCTTTTCTGGGTAAACTTTTCCTCCTATTATCTGCCATTGCTTCAAAATCTTGCTTCTTCTCAAGATCCTACTAACCAGGTATAGTTGCGTATGTAACTTTTTAAAATAGGCTTGTCCTCTTTCTCACATCAAAGCCAAGTTCCATCTACAAAAGGTCTCACAATTAGTACTGCTGTTTCCATGCATAAGGACTTGGAAAGAATATAATGGAAGAGAGTTTTCACATCACTTTCCACAGAACAGAATGTTCCACAGTGGAATGGTAATGAAAACTATCTCAGATTTCCCCTGAGTAAGAAAAAGTGCAACACTAAAATGAATAAAACAGGGAAAAAATTCAGAAAGAAAAATGTCATAGTGTAGTAAGGACTTTAGTGTTAACTCTGAGTGATAGGGAGACCAATGAAGCATTCTGGAGGGAGGAAAGACACAAATTCTTGTTATAATACAATCAATCAGACTGCAGTGTTGAAAATGTCACATGCGTAGAAATCGAGCAAACATCCAAGAGGAGAATTGGCTTGGACCAGAGTGGTGGCAGAAGAAATGAGACACAGTTGGAATCTGGATATATTTTGAAGATGGAGCCAACATGATCTCATGATGGATTGCATGTGGGTAGAAGAGAAACAGAGTAGCCAAGGATGAGTCCCAAATGTTTGGTCTAACAACTAGAAGGGGAAAATCCCCTAGAAATGGGGATGGGAGGCTGTGGGAGTAACAGGTCTGGAAGCAAATAATAGGACACCCTCTTTGACACGTCAGGTCTAGATACACATTATTAAAAACCACTTTCCCCAAGACTACTGTAATGATGCAATATTTCTAAATGAAAAAAAATCAGGTATAAAATCAAATGTGCAATGTAACTCAAATGTTGAGATATCATGCATACCAAAAACATACTGTTTTTTTAAGTGTAAACAGTTAACACTAGTTATTTCTAGACAGTAAAACAAAATATAGGTGCTTTTTATTTTCTTCTCTATACGTACACTGAAAATAAATTCCTTTTATAATATGAATAAATATAACAATACCTCAAATATAATATTTAATATTCTCAGATCACATTCTAATGTCAGTATTTATTCACTTCCTTCTCAAGATTATTTTAAGGCACATCTTTTGGGGGGATAGAAAAATGAGTCAGATGGTCTGGTTTCTTAAGGAGCTCTTTTTTTTAAATTTTATTGAAGTATAGTTGATTCACAATTTTGTGTTAATTTCTGCTGTATAGCAAAGTGACTCAGTTATACATATATATCCTTTTTCATATTCTTTTCCAATATGGTTTATTACAGGAGATTGGATATAGTTCCCTGTGCTCTACAGTAGGACCTTGCTGTTTATCCATCCTATATATAATAGTTTACATCTGTTAATCCCAAACCCCCAGCCCTTCCTTCCCCCACCACCCCCTTCCCCGTTGGCAACCACAAGTCTGTTCTCTATGTCTGTGAGTGTTTTTGCTTCATGGATATGTTCATTTGTGTTGTATTTTATATTCCACATATAACTGATATCAAGTTATTCGTCTTTCTGACTTACTTCACTTAGTATGGAAATCTCTAGGTCCATCCATGTTACTGCAAATGGCATTATTTCATTCTTTTTTATGGCTGAGTAATATCCCATTGTATATATATATATACCACATCTTCTTTATTCATTCATCTGTTGATGGATATTTAGGTTGCTTCCATGTCTTGGCTATTGTGAAAAGTGCTGCTATGAACACAGGGATGCATGTATCTTTTCAAATTATAGCTTTGTCTGGGTATATGCCCAGGAGTGGGATTGCTGGGCCATATGGCAACTCTATTTTTAGTTTTTTTGAGGAACCTCCATACTGTTTTCCACAGTGGCTGCACCAATTTACATTTCCACCAACACTGTAAGAGGGTTCCCTTTTCTCCACACCCTCTGCAGCATTTATTATTTATAGACTTTTTTTTTCTTTCTTTCTTTCTTTTGGCTGTGTTGGGTCTTCATTTCGTGCGAGGGCTTTCTCTAGTTGTGGCAGGCGGGGGCCACTCTTCATTGCGGTGCGCGGACCTTTCACTATCGCGGCCCCTCCCGTTGCGGGGCACAGGCTCCAGACACACAGGCTCAGTAGTTGTGGCTCAAGGGCCCAGTTGCTCTGCAGCATGTGGGATCTTCCCAGACCAGGGCTCGAACCCATGTCCCCTGCATTAGCAGGCAGATTCTCAACCACTGTGCCACCAGGGAAGCCCTATTTATAGACTTTTCAATGGCCATTCTGACTGGTGTGAGATGGTACCTCTCTGTAGTTTTGATTGGCATTTCTCAAATAATCAGCAATGATGAGCATCTTTTCATGTGTCTGCTGGCCATCTGTATGTCTTTCTTTGAAGAAATGTCTATTTAGGTCTTCTGCTCATTTTCTGATTGGTTTTGTTGTTGTTGTTATTGTTGTTGAATTGTAGGTGCTGTTTGTATATTTTGGAAATTAAGCACTTGTTGGTCGCATCATCTGTAGGATGTCTTTTCATTTTGTTTATGGTTTCCTTTGCTGTGCAAAAGCTTATGTTTGATTAGGTCCCATTTGTTTATTTTTGTTTTTATTTCTATTGCCTTGGAAGACTGACCTAAGAAAACATTGGTACGATTATCAGAGAATGTTTTGCCTATTTCTCTTTCAGGAGTTTTATGGTGTCTTGTCTTATATTTAAGTCTTTAAGCCATTTTGAGTTTATTTTTGTGTATGGTGTAAGGGTATATTCTAGCTTCACTGATTTACATGCGGCTGTCCAACTTTCCCAGCACCACTTGCTGAAGAGACTGTCTTTTTCCCATTGTATATTCTTGCCTCCTTTGTTGAAGATAATTGTCCAAAGGTGTGTGGGTTTATTTCTGAGCTCTCTATTATGTTCCATTGATCCGTATGTCTGTTTTTGAAGGCACTCATTTTTTTAAATAAACTTTTTAGTTTAGGATAAGTTTAGATTTACAGAAAAGTTGCAAAGATATGAAAGTTCTTATACACCCTTCACCAAGCTTCCCCTAATGTTAATATCTTGTGTAATGATGGTACAGTTGTCAAAACCAAGAAATTAACATTAGTACAATGCTACTAACTAAATGAACGATGCTATTAACTAAAGACTTAATTCATATTTCACCAGTTTTTCCACTAATGTGATTTATTCTGTTCCAAGTTTTAAGTCAGAATACCCCATCACATTTAGTCACTGTGTCTTAGTTTCATTTCAACCTGTAAGTTTCTTGTCTTACCTTGTTTTTCATAAACTTGGCAGTTTCAAAGACTGCTGGTCAGGTATTTTGAAGTTCCTCAGTTTGAATTTGCCTAATGTTTTCCCCATGATTAGACTGGAGTTACAAGTTTAGGGGAAGAATACCATAGAGGTGAATTGTCTTTCCCATCACATCATATCAGGGGGCACGTGATCTTAACATACCGAGAACCTCTACATTTACAATAGAAATTTCTCTACTGTAAATTTACTGTTTTTCTCTTTCCATACTTTTCTCTTTTACAAACGAGTCACTGTGTCCAGCCTACACTCACAGGGAGGGAATTAAGCTTCACATTCCAGAATGGGGAGAACCTATATATCTCATATGACATTTTTCTGTAAGAAGAATTATACCTTCACCCCATTCATTTTTTTATTCAACCATTTATTAATATGAACTCATGGATATTTATTTTATTTGTTATCATATATAATTTTATTTTAATTCTTCCAATAATATAGTAGAAATAGGGAGGACACATATTTTTATCAATATTTTACAGATGAGTATATGGTTCAATGTGTATAAATAAACACAATTCACAACAGAGATTCAGGGTGAAGAAAAACCACAGAGTGTTTGCTGAAAGGGAGCAAAATATACGACCCCAAAATATGCCTCTTTAATTTTGGAGAGTTGGGTATTTTTAAGAAACAGCAGACACAGGAGAAGCTCTGAAAACTGTGTAGAAGTTAACCTTCTGTAAGAGACATTTGCAGTTATAAGGGGAATCTCTATTTGTAAGGGTGTCTCCCTCTCTGTACCTGGAAGAAAAGGATGACTAAGTCCCTAGAAACTTATTAATGGAGAAGGCATTGACTTAAATCTGCATAACAACCATACCCTTGTTTACTGTGCTTTGCCTGAAAAACTTCCCTAACTGTTTCCCCCCACCCAATGTCTTTCTTTTGTCTTTAGCTGGAGATGGCATTTAAGGTAGTGGCTTGGACCATTTGGGAAGTTTTCCTGTCTATCTCCCATGAATACGAACACATACATGTTCCTAACCTTGTGTTTGTTTTTCTCCTGTTAGTCTGTCTTTTATTACAGGGGATGTCTTAGCCAAGAACCTAGAAGGGTAGAGGGAAGATTATTTTTCCTCCTCCAAATTCGTAATTATGCACCTCAGAGGGAACCGCATATGGGAACCTTCGGTAGCTTGGGCGGAAAAATGAATTATAATAAAATAACACTTCAAGAGATATAGAATTTCCACAGAACTCTAGACAATAGTTGCAGGAGACAAATCACTTGTCTTATAGGGACTACATTCTTTCCATTTAAGGCAAACCTAAAAATTGGCTATGAGGTCATAACCACAAAATAAAGAATACACTCATTTATGCAATATGATGTCTACACTTACACATAAAGAGCCCCTTCCAAAATTGAAGAGTAAACCACATTTACTTTGCCTTATGTACTAGAGAAAATATCTATGAAAAAGAACAAAAAAGAAGTTACTTTTGCCATGAGCAGAAAGCACACCCAAGGACATAAGTGCCAACCTCTCTTGGGATGGATAGAAAGGCAGATAGGTAGGCTGGAGATAGATTAATCTCATCTTCTATTTATTAAAAAAGTAACAACTATGAATAGGATGCTTTAAGAACTATGTACCAAAAGTAAGTACTTAGGCAGAAAACCTAAGCATGAATAAATTGGTCGGTTTGATTAACAAACATGGGAGGGTGAAAATTTAAATGCCTCTCCATTTTTATTTTAGGATTCAACAATAATAGCAACTAATTGAATAAAACTGAATACAGGGAGAAATCAGTTAATTAGTTAATGAATTTTAAATGGAATATCATTATTTCAGTTTTCCAGTTCGAATGAAGCTACATATAACATATATTGACATTTCTTTTCTTCCTTATTCCTTCCAAACTATTATACAAACTATCTTGATATAAACAAACTATCAGTTGCCTAAGAATTTTACAACAGTCCACGAAATGTCTTAAGTAAAAGAAACAGGTTCAGGCCCAGTTCCCTATGAGTACCATGAACAAGAGGTTTCCTAACTTTACAGATGCCAACTAAAGAATGTCACTTGCCACCCTTTTCCTTAAGGACTGAGTCACTAGCCATTGTAGTCACTGACCTTCAACATACCCGGAAAAGAATTCAGGACAGAGATCAGGAATGAGGCTCTAGGAAAACTGGCAGAACAGGCGTTCAGATAGCTAAATATTCTCAGGATAAAATTTTATGAACTCAATTTCGTGCATCTTCCCATACTTAGAAAAGCATTAAAATCATTAACTAAGATATCTGTGCCTTATGACTACCTAACCTTCAATCAAGATGTGTGCTTGACTGCACATACCCCTTCTCCAAAATCACAAATATGCTGACCTCCCCTCTTACCTCTTTGGAACAGTTCCTCAGAGCTATCTGATAGGCTGTCTCCCAGGCTACAGTCCTCAGTAAGTCCCCAAATATAACTGAAACTCACAGCTCCCACATTGAGCATTTTTATTTCTGTCCAACACAGAAATAATGAATAATATCAGGTCATAGAGAACTTTAAGCAACACCAATATTCCATGTTCTTCAGAATAGTTCAGAGTACAAGGAATCAGATGCCAAAGGGAGTAAGTATTCTAATTATATATCTATATAGCGTAGCATTACCTCTCAAGAAAGAAGACCTTTACATTCTAAAAGCAAAGAACAGTTTACAAGTGCTATAGTTCATTCTGAATTCCTAAACTCTGCTGAAAAGTTAAAAAAAAATTTTTTTAATGAAAAAGGCTACCCATGCTTTTTTGTACAATACTGATTCTTTCAGAGTCAAATGATGGAAGCATACAGTCAATTCTGGAGACTGGGAAAGGTAAGTGGTCACCTTCCACATGCATGCCTTATTTACTTTGTGTATCAAAGGAAAAATGAATGGACAATGCAGGAGTATATGGATGCCAAACATCTTATTGCTATAGAAAATTTGTACTTTATAAAGAAACCCAAATTGATTAAACAAACTGAAAAAAGGATTTTTTTATTTTATTATAGGGTGCAAGAGGCATCATAGAAATGTAGTCTAAAGGCCAAGATACTAGAAATATGTGTTATAAAGACCTCACAGCCAAACATTTGATCAGAGGACTTAAGAAGCAAACTGAACACTTATTATTACCACAGTTAAAACACAGTGTGGTATCTGACCAAAAAAAACTTTTTCAAAAAGAGAAGAAGGAAGGCAGTCAAGATGGCGTACTAGGAGGACGTGGAATTCGCATCTCTTCACAACTAGGGCACCTACCAGGCACCGATGGGGGACCACGGACACCTAAGGTTGAAGGGAGGAACCCCCAGTGACCGGGTAGGACGTGGGGCTCTGGGGGAGTGAAAGGGGAGGAGAAGTGGAGGCAGGACTGGACTGACGCCCCTGAGGGGTGGCTGGGGGAGGGGAAGGGATCCCACACCCAAAGGGGGAAATTGGGGAACCACTGAGAGAGCAGAGAATCAAAAGGGAGCATGGCCAGGTTTCCCCTGCCCGCTTGGACCCCCAGGAACCTGCTGAGATCCCAAGCCTGATACTCTGCCCACCTAGACTCCCTCCAGCCACAGATCCTGAGGGAATGGGAGGGAGGGAGGGGGAGCAAAAGTAAAGGCCAGACCTGTGGGACTGGCACCCCTGAGGGGTGGCTGGGGGATGGGAGGAGTTCCTACACCCAGCGGGACCCACCCACGGTTAGGGGTCCAGTGGGGACAGGGGAGACACTGGGGGAGATGGTAGGGGAGGGGTACGAGGGAACGGAAGGGAACGGGGCCAGTGCTTTCCCTGTCCACTTAGGCACTGGGGAGCCTACTGGGATCCCGGGCCTAATCCTGTGCCCTCAGAGCCTCCCTCCTGCCGTGCAGAGCCCAAGCCCCGCCCATACACCCCCACCCAGGGCCCTCCGATTACAATAGGAGACACACTCCAACACGCTGGGCCTAAACCCCACCCACCCACCCTCGCCCAGGGCCTTACCTCCAAACTCTAGAACTCCACACTTCAGAGGCCCTCCCTTCCATGAGCTGCCTCTCCCCTTCCACACAGGGGACAGGCAGCCCCGCCCCATGCCCTGCCCCATGCTCAAAACACCCCCCCCACCCACCTAGGTCCCACCCCACCCTAAACCCTGCCCCAACCCAAGTTCCACCCCCCACCTAAACTCTGCCCCCATAACCAAGGAATTTTTTTTCTTTTTCTTTTTTCCTCTTTTAGATTGGCTTCTGTTTTACCTTGTTGATTCACTGTTGTTGATTCTTTTATATTTTTATTTTTCTTAATAAATATTTTATTTTTCCAATTTTATTTTATTCTTTATACTTTGTTATTGTTCTCTCCTTTTTGCTATTCCCCCCCTCCTTTTTTTTCTTTCTTTTGTCTGTTGTGGTTTTCCTTTACCTTGTTGAAGATGTTTCAATTATAGTTTATCTTTCCTAGTATAATTTTTATCGTTCTAATATTATTTTGTTTTTTATTCTTTGATATTGTACTGCTCCTTATTTTTCTTTCTTTCCTCCTTTCTTCTTTTCTTTTTTTTTTTTACCACACCACAAAGCTTGCCAGACCTTGGTTCCAGACCAGAGGTCTGGCCCGAGCTCCTGTGGTGGGAGCTTGAATCCAAACCACTGGACTAAGAGAATCTCAGACCACAGGGAATATCAATCGGAGTGAGGCCTCCCAGAGGTCATCTCAGCACCAAGACCCAGCTCTATCCAACTGCCTGCAAACTGCAGTTCTGGACGTCTCAGGCCAAACATCCAGTAAGACAGGAATACAGCACCACCCATAAAAAAAAAAAAAAAAGAAAGAAAAGAAATGACAAAAAAATACGTTACAGACGAAGGAGCAAAATAAAAACCTACACGACCAAATAACTGAAGACGAAATAAGCAAACTACCTGAAAGAGAATTCAGAGTAATGATATTAAAGATGATCCAAAATCTCGGACACAGAATGGAGAAAATACAAGAAATATTTAATGAGTATCTAGAAGAGCTAAACAGCAAACAAACACGGATGAACAACACAATTACTGAAATTAAAAATACTCTAGAAAGAATCAATAACAGAATAACTGAGGCAGAAGAACAGATAAGTGAGCTGGAAGATAAAATGGTGGAAATAACTGCCAGGGAGCAGAATTAAGAAAAAAGAATGAAAAGAATTGAGGACAGTCTCAGAGACCTCTGGGACAACATTAAACGCACCAATATTTGAATTATAGGGGTCCCAAAAGAAGAATAGAAAAAGAAATTTGAAGAGATTATAGTCGAAAACTTCCCTAACATGGGAAAGGAAATAGTCAACCAAGTCCAGGAAGCACAGACAGTATCATACAGGATAAACCCAAACAGAAACACACCAAGACAAATATTAATCAAACTATCAAAAATTAAAAACAAAGAAAAAATATTAAAAGCAGCAAGGGAAAAGCAACAAATAACATACAAGGGAATCCCAATAAGGTTAACAGCTGTTCTTTCAGCCCAAACTCTGCAAGCCAGAAGGGAGTGGCAGGACATATTTAAAGTGATGAAAGGGAAAAACCTACAACCAAGATTACTTTACCCAGCAAGGATCTCATTCAGATTTGATGGAGAAATTAAAACCTTTACAGATAAGCAAAAGTTAAGAGAATTCAGCATCACAAAACTAGCTTTATGACAAATGCTAAAGGAACTTCTCTATGCAGGAAACACAAGAGAAGGAAAAGACCTACAATAACAAACCCAAAACAATTAAGAAAATGGAATAGGAACACACATATCGATAATTACCTTAAATGTAAATGGTTTAAATGCTCCCACCAAAAGACATAAACTGGCTGAATGGATACAAAAACAAGACCCGTACATATGCTGTCTAAAAGAGACCCACTTCAGACCTAGGGACACATACAGACTGAAAGTGATGGGATGGAAAAAGATACTACATGCAAACGGAAATCAACAGAAAGCTGGAGCAGTAATCCTCATATAAGACAAAATGGACTTTAAAATAAAGACTATTACAAGAGACAAAGAAGGACACTACATAATGCTCAAGGGATCAACCCAAGAAGAAGATATAACAATTGTAAATATTTATGCACCCAATATAGGAACACCTCAATACATAAGGCAAATGCTGACAGCCATAAAAGGGGAAATCGACAATAACACAATACTAGTAGGTGACTTTAACACCCCACTTTCACCAATGGACAGATCATCCAAAATGAAAATAAATAAGGAAACACAAGCTTTAAATGATACATTAAACAAGATGGATCAATATAATTGATATTTATAGCACATTCCATCAAAAAACAACAGAATACACTTTCTTCTCAAGTGCTCGTGGAACATTCTCCAGGATACATCATATCTTGGGTCACAAATCAAGCCTTGGTAAATTTAAGAAAATTGAAATTTTATCAAGTATCTTTTCTGGCCACAACGCTATGAGACTAGATATCAATTACAGGAAAAAAACTGTAAAAAATACAAACACATGGAGGCTAAACAATACACAACTAAATAACTAAGAGATCACTGAAGAAATCAAAGAGGAAATCACAACTTACCTAGAAACAAATGACAATGAAAACATGACGACCCAAAATCTGTGGGATGCAGCAAAAGCAGTTCTAAGAGGGAAGTTTATAGTAATAAAATCCTACTTCAAGAAACATGAAACATCTCAAATAAACAACCTAAACTTACAACTAAAGCAATTAGAGAAAGAAGAACAAAAAAACTCCAAAGTTAGCAGAAGGCAGGAAATCATAAAAATCACATCAGAAATAAATGGAAAAGAAATGAAGGAAACAATAGCAAAGATCAATAAAGCTAAAAGCTGGTTCTTTGCGAAGATAAACAAAATTGATAAACCACTAGCCAGACTCATCAAGAAAAAAAGGGAGAAGACTCAAATCAACAGAATTAGAAATGAAAAAGGAGAAGTAACAACTGACACTGCAGAAATGCAAAGGATCATGAGAGATTAATACAATCAATCATATGCCAGTAAAATGGACAACCCGGAAGAAATGAACAAATTCTTACAAAAGCACAACCTTCTGAGACTGAACCAGGAAAAGGTAGAAAATATAAACAGACCAATCACAAGCACTGAAATTGAGACTGTAATTTAAAATCTTCCAACAGGGCTTCCCTGGTGGCGCAGTGGTTGAGAATCTGCCTGCCAATGCAGGGGACACGGGTTCGAGCCCTGGTCTGGGAAGATCCCACATGCCACGGAGCGGCTGGGCCCGTGAGCCACAATTACTGAGCCTGCGCGTCTGGAGCCTGTGCTCCGCAACAAGAGAGGCCACGATAGTGAGAGGCCCGCGCACCGCGATGAAGAGTGGCCCCCACTTGCCACAACTAGAGAAAGCCCTCACACAGAAACAAAGACCCAACACAGCCATAAATAAATAAATAAATAAATAAATAAATAAAATTTAAAATCTTCCAACAAACAAAAGCCCACCACCAGATGGCTTCACAGGTGAATTCTATCAAACATTTAGAGAAGAGCTAACACCTATCCTTCTAAAATTCTTCCAAAATATAGCAGAGGGAGAAACACTCCCAAACTCATTCTGCGAGGTCACCATCACCTTGATACCAAAACCAGACAAAGATGTCACAAAGAAGGAGAACTACAGGCCAATATCACTGATGAACATGGATGCAAAAATCCTCAACAAAATACTAGCAAACAGAATACAACATCCCATTAAAAGGATCATACAGCATGATCAAGTGGGTTTTATCCCAAGAATGCAAGGATTCTTCAATATACACAAATCAATCAATGTGATACACCATATTAACAAATTGAAGGAGAAAAACCATATGATCATCTCAATAGATGCAGAAAAAGCTTTCGACAAAATTCAACACCCATTTATGATAAAACCCCTCCAGAAAGTAGGCATGGAGGGAACTTACCTCAACATAATAAAAGCCATATATGACAAACCCACAGCCAACATTGTTCTCAATGGTGAAAAACTGAAACCATTTCCTCTAACATCAGGAAAAAGACAAGGTTGCCCACTCTCACTGCTATTATTCAACATAGTTTTGGAAGTTTTAGCCAGAGCAATCAGAGAAGAAAAAGAAATAAAAGGAATCCAAATCAGAAAAGAAGAAGTAAAACTGTCACTGTTTGCAGATGACATGATACTATACATACAGATCCTAAAGATGCTACCAGAAAACTACTAGAGCTAATCAATGAATTTGGTAGAGTAGCAGGATACAAAATTAATGCACAGAAATCTCTTGCATTCCTATACACTAATGATGAAAAATCTGAAAGAGAAATTAAGGAAACACTTCCACTTACCATTGTAACCAAAAGAATAAAATACCTTGGAATAAACCTACCTAAGGAGACAAAAGACCTGTATGCAGAAAACTATAAGACACTGATGAAAGAAATTAAAGATGATACAAACAGATGGAGAGATATACCATGTTCTTGGATTGGAAGAATCAACATTGTGAAAATGACTATACTACCTAAAGCAATCAACAGATTCAATGCAATACCTATCAAACTACCAATGGCATTTTTCACAGAACTAGAACAAAAAATTTCACAATTTGTATGGAAACACAAAAGATCCCGAATAGCCAAAGCAATTCTGAGGAAGAAAAACGGAGCTGGAGGAATCAGGCTCCCTGACTTCAGACTATACTACAAAGCTACAGTAATCAAGACAGTTTGGCACTGGCACAAAAACAGAATTATAGATCAATGGAACAGGATAGGAAGCCCAAAGATAAACCCATGCACATATGGTCACCTTATCTTTGATAAAGGAGGCAAGAGTATACAATGGAGAAAAGACAGCCTCTTTAATAAATGCTGCTGAGGAATCTAGACAGCTGCATGTAAAAGAATGAAATTAGAACACTTCCTAACACTATACACAAAAATAAACTCAAAATGGATTAAAGACCTAAATGTAAGGCCAGACATTATAAAACTCTTAGAGGAAAACATAGGCAGAACACTTTATGACATACATCACAGCAAGATCCTTTTTGACCCACCTCCTCTAGAAAAGGGAAATAAAGACAAAAATAAACAAATGGGACCTAATGAAACTTAAAAGCTTTTGCACAGCAAAGGAAACCATAAACAAGACGAAAAGACAACCCTCAGAATGGGAGAAAACATTTGCAAATGAAGCAACTGACAAAGGATTACTCTCTGAAATATACAAGCAGCTCATGTATCTCAGTATCAAAAAAAAACAAACAACCCAATCCAAAAATGGGTGGAAGACCTAAATAGACATTTCTCCAAAGAAGATATACAGATTGCCAACAGACACATGAAAGGATGCTCAACATCACTAATCATTAGAGAAATGCAAATCAAAACTACAATGAGGTATCACCTCACACCGTCAGAATGGCCATCATCAAAAAATCTACAAACAATAAATGCTGAAGAGGGTGTGAGAAAAGGGAACCCTCTTGCATTGTTGGTGGGAATGTAAATTAATACAGCCACTATGAAGAACAGTATGGATGTTCCTTAAAAAGCTAAAAATAGAACTACCATATGACCCAGCAATCCCACTACTGGGCATATACCCTGAGAAAACCATAATTCAAAAAGAGCCATGTAGCACAATGTTCATTGCAGCACTAGTTACAATAGCCAGGACATGGAAGCAAACTAAGTGTCCATCAACAGATGAATGGACAAAGAAGATGTGGCACATATATACAATGGAATATTACTCAGCCATAAAAAGAAACGAAACTGAGTTATTTGTAGTGAGGTGGATGGACCTAGAGTCTGTCACACAGAGTGAAGAAAGTCAGAAAGAGAAAAACACATACCATATTCTACCACATATATATGGAATCTAAAACAAACAAAAATGGTTTTGATGAACCTAAGGGCAGGACAGGAATAAAGACACAGATGTAGAGAATGGACTTGAGGACACGGGGAGGGGGAAGGGTAAGCTGGGACGAAGTGAGAGAGTGGCATGGACATATATACACTACCAAATGTAAAATAGATAGCTAGTGGGAATCAGCTGCAAAGCACAGAGAGATCGGCTCGGTGCTTTTGGACTACCTAGGGTTGGGATAGGGAGGGTGGGAGGGAGACACAAGAGGGAGGGGATATGGGGATATACGTATGCATATAGCTGATTTACTTTGTTATACAGCAGAAACTAATACAACACTGTAAAGCAATTATACTACAATAAAGATGTTAAAAAAAAAAAGACCAAAAATAAATAAATAAATAAATAAAAGAAAAAGAGAAGAAGAAGAGGAGGAGATGCAGGAGGAGGACGGTTGAGATAAAACTAAGTATTTAGACACCGGAATAATTTTTCTCAGAAATTAAAAATAAATCTCTTATTGCCAGGGTGACTTTTGAGAATCATAGATTCAAAAGATTTAAATATTATATAATAAGCATATATTATACTATTTTCAGCAAGTATAATAAATATGCACATATACATATAGATATACATATTTAGGAAATGCAATTGCAAGTATATTATTTCAGGACAGATAAACGCAATACTTCAGAAAGACACTAAAGATGTCACTATCTGTAGAATGTCCCACCACAATGGCAACATAGGTTGCTAGGAAACCCAGTGAGATGAATAACAAAAGAAAGTTTCAACCATGTAAAGATCTGATGTAAATCGCTAAGCAAAACAAATTCATTTCTGGTCTTTATGCTCTAACCTTTGCGAGATTTGCATTGTTCCATAAAGAAATCTTAAATATGCAACGTAGAAAATGCTGTAGCTATCAAAATATCAGGGATGCTCTAAATCTTAAATCAATATCTCCATACACCTGCAATGATAATGGCCATTCATCCCTCAGTTGATAACACCACCTGGTATACAAAATCACTCATTCATTCAAAAAAATTTATTAAACACTGATTACTTGTCAGGCAGTGATATAAATGCTGGAGAGAAAAAAATCGAGCAGAACACAATCCCTGCCCACTGAGAAAATAAAATCTAGTGTCAGACACAAATATTAATCCAATAATCACATAAGGAAATGTGAAAACTTAATTGTCACAAGTGCTACAAAACAGAAATACAAGTTGCTTTAAAATTGTTCAGTGGATGAAGTCGACCTGATTAGGGAGGTCAGGAAAAGCTTTCCTGAGAATGTGATACTTTACAAGGTTATCAAGGATATGTAAGTGTTAACTAGGTTAGAAAAAGAGGAAACAATTTTGAAAATAAGGCCTTAGAGCATGGAGAACACCAGAAGACAGTGTGGCTAGAAAAGAGAGAAAATCCTAACAGAAGGTAAGCCGAGGTAGAAACCAGGATAATGGTGTCCCTGTAAATTATGTTAAGGGTTTTTGTCTTTCTGCTAAGAGCAATAGGCCAGCTTTGAAGTGCTAACAGCAAGGGAGATAATGCGATTAGATATGCATTTTAAATGTTCACTTTGGCCACTGTGTAAAGAAGACAAGGCAGAGCCAGAGGACAAGTGGGGAAGATCAGTTCAGGTGAGGAGGCTGTCTACACGAGAGACATGAAACCAGTCAATATATATTTAGGAGACAAAATAAACAGGACCAGGTAATGACTGCATATGGGATGAGGGAAGAGTCAGGGATGATTCTGGGGCTTCTGACTCCTACTTCCCTAACCTTTAAAGTTCTTTATAATCCCAGATTTGGGGTGATTAATTAAAGCAGCAAATTATAGACCCCTTTGATGAAAAATCTTAAAAAAGAGGATGTTGAGAACAACACCTGTATCTCCCGCTTATGCAGAAATGTGGCATTATTGGAAATCAGGAACACTGGAGGAGGGCCAGGGTTTATTTGTCTGTTGGCTTGATTGTTCAGTTACTTTGGGAAATTAGCTGAATTTTGGTCATGTTGAATGTGTCAGAGGTGACCAGCTGTCAGCCAAAGATTGATGCTTATTTCACAGTGGAGAATTATTGTAGGAATCAGCTGCTCAAAGACTATATTTCCCAACCCTCCCTGATCCTTTGCATCTGGCTGGGGCCACGTGCTTAGTTCTCACTAGGGGAGTACGGACAATAGTACTGGGCCACAAAGCTTAAGAAGCAGGTGTGATTTTTACCACCTCTTTGTTCCCCATCCACTGACCTCATGCAAAAGTCTACAAGCCCTAAAAGAGAGTAAAACTCCAAGTAAAAGGGAGTAGGCTTCCCTAAAAATTACCATGTAGAAGGCTGCATGCCCACCAGAAACTCTGAATTGGGCTAAGAAATCAAGTTTTATTGTGCTATGCCATTGGAAGTTTGGACTACATTTGCTACAACAGCTAGCAATATCCTAACTAAAACATGGAACTTGATATACGTTGGATACTTTCATGGGAAGCTGTCAGATAGACCATTAGATACACAGATCTAGAGCTCAAGGGAGAATTCTGAACTTTAGAGTTTAATTTTAGAGTCATCTGGGTAATGGTGATAATTAAAGCTGTAGGCACAGATGAGATTGCTTAAGGAGAAAATACAGTTTAGAAGGGGAGAGACCCTTAGATAGTTCAACAGTAGAGAAGACTTCTGGACAGAAGTATAAAGTCATCTTCTTCTTATAGATGTATTGGTATAGTTAAATGGTTACTGGTATCCAGAAGTATCTATTCAGTGACAGTTAAGTCGCCTGTATTTACTCCACGAATATTTATTGAGCATCTATTATATCTCAGACACAGTGTGGGGCACACAGATGCAATGCTTATCAAGTCCTCAGAAAGATCACTGTGGTAGCATGTAACAGGGGACTCGACCTGGCCAGAAAGTCAGCGGGAGTTTCATAGAGGATCTTTTAAGCAGAGGCCTAAAGGCTTAGTAGGAGTTAGGCTGGCTACGGTGAGGGTGGGAGGGCAGGCTATTCCTGGTCTGGTACAGCATGAAGCTCCTGATAGCAAGATGCTTGAAACATTTTACGAAGTGAAACAGTGACGATGTGGTAAGGGGAGGGAGGGTAGGTGAAGAACACCAAAAGCTAAGTAGGGATGAGGTCATTCAGGAACCCCTTAGGCTCTACACTAAGGATTTTGGACTTTATCAGAAGTGATGAGACACAATTTAATGAGGGCATAGAATAATGATTCAGAACTTTGTTTCACGTTTGTGATTTGAAGTAGGCTTTTATGAGCTGTTTAACACTATAACCACCTGTTGGAGAAGGTTATCAAGGGGACATGACTGCTGGTTGACCTACAAGCTGGACCCGGGCAATCAGAGGCTCTTTACCTCCTCCCCTATGCTTGGAATCTATGCTCTGCCCACCATTCCTGCACTAGGAGCTACTTCAAGGGTACAGCCTTGAGAGAGTAATGTGCTGTTGAGATCGTCTAAATGGTACATGTGACTGAACTCCATATGGCCCCTACATAAACTCTTACAATTCTGGTGAGCGGGTACAGAGATCTATTCATCTTGTGGCTGCCCAAGACAAGCCTACTGTGTAAGTCCCCTTGCTCATTAAACCTGCCACCTACCAATCTAGAATGGTCTGCCTCTTTCTCTGGTTTCTCCTTGCCCTCCATGTACAGGGGCAGATTCAGACTTCAACCGGGAAACTCCCAAGGTAGCAAACCAACACCACCATATTTTATTCCCACTGGAAAACTCTTCCAGAATCCTAAACTCTTTCCTACAAGCTTTGGTTAACTTGAATCCTTTGTTTTTTGAGTAATACTCAAATTTATACTCTCCTGTATAAATTATCCATACAAATACTCTTCAGTCAGCAACACAGTGTCACTGTAGCTTCTTCAGAACTTCACCAACACAATTTGGGACCCTTCTTTATGCATCTCAATTAAGTTTAACCAATGATTTAAAATGTGTGCATTTATTCAACAAACACTGACTGGACCAAGTAATACAGGGCCAAATAAGACCTGGTGTTGTCCTCAAGAAGCTTACTGTTTCGAGGTAGAGAGAGAGAAAAGTAATGATAGGCCAGTACCATTTTTAAGTACTCATTAAGTACAAGTTTTAAGAACTCCATAAGTGCAGAGGAAGCATGGAACCATTGGGGAAGGCTTCAGAGAGGAGATGATATTTAAGCAGGACCACAGAAAGTTAAACAAAAGTTAAGTAGATCATGCATGAGAGAGTGGCATTCCAAAGAAAGAACAAAGCAAAATCAAACAAAAAATGAAATTTCATGGCAAACATAAAGAATTAAACACTGAATTGGTAGAATGGTCTTTTAGGCCAGGCAAAGAATTTTGCATACTGATAACCCTTCATAATATGGCTCACACAGCAAATTTTAGCTCCCTTACCTTGCTTTCCTTTTTCTTTCTAACATATCACTTAACTTCTAAAATAATACATACTTTATATACTTATCATGTTTATTTCCTATCTTCCTTACATTGCCTATTCCCTAACTTACATTAGAATGTAAGGTCCAACACCAGGAGAGTCAGTAATCTTTGTTGTGATCATTGAAGTAACTATAACACCTAGGTCAGTACCAAGCACATAGCAGACACTAAATAAATATGTTTAAATTTTAAAAAACCATGTTTTGAGTCAGCTATCTTCAAAATGTTTTTTATCACACATACCTATCAGTTAAAACTACTTGAGGGGCTTCCCTGGTGGCGCGGTGGTTGAGAATCTGCCTGCCAATGCAGGGGACACGGGTTCGAGCCCTGGTCTGGGAAGATCCCACATGCCGCGGAGCGGCTGGGCCCGTGAGCCACAATTGCTGAGCCTGTGCGTCTGGAGCCTATGCTCCGCAACAAGAGAGGCCACGATAGTGAGAGGCCCACGCACCGCGATGAGGAGTGGCCCCCGCTTGCCACAACTGGAGAAAGCCCTCGCACAGAAACGAAGACCCAACACAGCCATAAATAAATAAATAAATTAAATTAAATAAAAAATTAAAAAGTTAAAAAAAACAAAAAACAAAAAACAAAAAAAAACTACTTGAGTTCATATCTCACATATATATATATATATATATATATATATATATATATATATATATATGTATATATATATATATATATATATAATGGGTTTATTTATATCTATATTCACCACACTAATAACTATGTATACATGATAAAAGTCATACAAAACAGACATTTCCTTTAAAAAGAAATTAAAATAATTAGAAATCGAAGTTCTAACAATTTCTTCCCCTGGCCTCTCTCCATTGTATCGTCTGCATTGCAAAACATGCTGTTTCTTTAATTGCATCCCCTGCCTTGGTAAGAAATCACATTACTTCTCCATATAGCCCACTGGTCAGACCCAGTCACATGGCCTCCCCTGTCTGAAAGGGACCCTGGTAAAGGGAGTTCAGTGCTACTCAGTTGTGATGCAAACCTACTGTGTGTGTAGCATCTAGTTAGGCCCATGGAGTCCTCTCTCCTTCTGTCCCCTCTTTGGGACTTGGACACAAGGGGCTCTAATTCACATAATGAAGCTCATGCTGCTTGTATAATGAATTTATGTGCTATGCATAATTAATTTCTGTCTCTGACTCAGAAGTCTCATGTCTTCCAACAGCATCCATAAAACAATAAGAGAGTAAGTCATCAGCCTGTCAAGAGGGTAAGATCAAATCCCAGACCTTACAGGATATTGACATCATCCTGCTTCTTTTGAAAGTGATAGGGAAATAGCTCCATAATGTCCACTCTTTCCTCTTGATTTCCTAATTCTACAAGTGTCTGAGTATGAACACATTTTTGAAATTCTTCTGTAACTGAATTAAAATAGCAGTAAGCAACTCTATTACATAAGGGTTTACATTTAAATTGTTCATTGTATTACTCAGGAGAATAGCGGTGTTTCCCAGTGAAGGAGAAATGCTCAGGAACAATGAAGAGAGAGAAATAATGATTCCACTACTTCTCCTGGAAGTTTAATGGGAGAGTAAGAGTGAGAGATGAGGAAAGTAGAAGAAATAGGATATAAAAACCACAAGTTACTTCAAAGAATGGAAAAATCGTTTGAAGGACTTACTGAAGTAATTCAAGTATATTTATGCAAGTGATAACATAATTAAAGTGGACGGAGGGATGGCCTGCAAAGCAAGCTGCATTTTATTTTAATAGTAAAGACTACTGCAGGGGTCCAAAAATTTCTACAAATCCCTGGCTTAGAGTTCCATGGCAAAGTTCAGAAGGTAGAAGATTTAAACAAAGAACACTTTGTTCCCCTATTCAAATCTCTTGATTTGATTTTAAATTATTTTTAAAAATTTTACCATATTTCTCTAAAATTCATATTTATGGACCATTAGTTACATTTACTTTTCAGATTCCTTTCGGCTTTACAGGTACAATAGAAAGCTTCCAATAGTTACTTAGGATAGGAGGTTAGCTGATTGGTCCTGAGCAGAATTTCTTACAAAAGGTAGTAGGCTGTCCTAAATAATCTAAAGTAAAGAAAAGAGGGATTGAAAGGTTTTTTTCAGTTTATGCCATTATAAATCATAACAGACTATCACAATTATCTCCTCATCCTTACCCTAGTGCCACATCTGGCCTATCACATTTTTAGTTCAATGTTAAACTTTGCAGAAAATTAAATACAGTCTTTCCTTTTAGGCAACAAAAGAAGAGGTATAGCAGATTTCATTTCACAAAATGCACTTCTTCTATTGGTAATTTAAAAATTAGCTGAAGTAAAAAGTGAGAACCTGGTGTAATCATTTAGCCTTTTATCCATTAAAATAGCATTTTAATTTAATAGTTTGAACAGTCATGCTCACACACGTTTTTTTGGACATTTCTCAGAAATACCCCTAATGATACTGCCATCACAAAACACAACACACATACGCTACATGTTGGCAAGATAATTTTCAACTGTGACAGTTACTTAATAGATTTGAATACACTTAATTTTAAAATAGAGGGGAAATAAATTCTAATGAAGTACTTAGAACTTTACTTTTTCTTATAATTGTAGCTTCTTGACGCAAAGAGCCATTAGTAAAATTATACTTTGAAGAGGTTCCACAAAATGTTCAGAAGAAAAGAAAAAGACCCACAAGTTATAATTCGATAGTATTTGCATCTTGAAAATAGAGATTACTTTTTAATTGCTTCAAAATTCAAACCTCTAACCTAGGGTGAGAGCTGGCCACCAAGCATCAAGTTGAAGAGGAAACATTCCTCTTCCAGTCTACTTTTCCCACAGGGAGCAGACTTCCCCTGTCCTGCAAAAAATACCACTGGACTTACAACAGCAGAACAAACACTTGCTGTTTCTTCAGCAATAACAACAAATAGGAGCCTTCAGGTATACACCAGCAGACTGGGAGGGTGAGCCCCTGGTGCTTCAGCCTTCCGCTTCAGTGGTTTATTATCAGAAATTTCCCCCAAAGTTTAAAAATAATACATATAGAATTAATTAGGCACCTGTGTGTTACCCATCAATGTTTTAAAATATGAGAAAATCTTTTAAATGGTTAGCAATTCATCCTTTTTTTTTTTTTTTTTTACTTAAACTTCATTTCTAGTAACAACTGTAATATGTCTTTGCAATTTATAATGTATGAGGCTGCTGTCCTGTGATGTTTTGAAGGCCTAATTCTACAGTCCAAAAATGTTTAATAGACAGCAATGCTGTGTTTGCTTTTAAATTTCTCTTTTCTTCCTTTATCCTCATCTCACTTTAGATTTAACCTTCACTCTTTCAAAATATGAAAGATCTTGGAAAAACATTTTTTAAATATTTCTGGTTTTTACTATGCTAATCATAACACCACCTCATAAAAAAAATGCTCAAATGCAAATGATACCTTTGTTAAATGGTTGACATTAACTTCACTAAAAACAAAATCTATCAAGTAGTTGAACTGTATTGGTTTTTTATATACATAGGCAAGAAATGTCCCAGAAGAAGCCTAAATTAAGCAAATGAATAAAAGCTGCAAAGCTATTCCAAAGTTGTTCTGGGGCACAGTAGACATCTGGGACAGGAAATCCACTTGTTCAGTCTGCCTGATCTCTTGCCAAGATTACTAACACTTTCCACACCAAACATTCAACCAGCTCTGTTCAAAACAACATTATGAGGATTTTCAACTAGTTACATTTTTATTCTTCAAATTTCTCTTGGCCATTTTGGAGGCAAAAGCTGATAAATCTTTCTTTTCCCTGCAGTGTTTGTCATGGGCCTGTTGATGCTGAGAGAGTAGCCTTGCTGAGATGTCTTCGATCAGCAGTGTTCTTCTTTTCAGGCCAGTGACACCATATAATGGGATCACCCCACTAAATCCATGCATTTCAGGGGATACTGAATGTTCTCCTAAGGCACTAAAAGCAGTCATCTATTTTTAAATGGGGAAATTAATATAATACAAAATAGCATCTATCAGCAAACCACAGCGGTTCTTAATCACTTTTAATCTAAATCTTCCACAAAAGTGCTTTGACTGATTCAAGTTACCATTTTAATGATACTTATTCCATCTCTTGAAATAAGATGGGCTGCTGTTTGAAAACACATATCACTCTGAATGCTGCATAAGGGTTTTTATCATTGTTTTTAAAGCAAAGGAAATCTTTAAACACACACAGTGGGAGATTTTAATAGATCGCAAAATAAGGTGCTTTGGTACAACCAAAGTTACTGAAATATACAACAGAGTCAGTTTAAGTGCATTTCAAAGCAAATTTCAACTTGAATTTTGCTTTAGCGCAGTTGAATATGCCCATTTTAACCCATCCTGAATATTGTAATGATCACTTTAATAGTATCTGAGAAAAAAAAATGATCCAGGGCTTCCCTGGTGGCGCAGTGGTTGAGAATCTGCCTGCCAATGCAGGGGACACGGGTTCGAGCCCTGGTCTGGGAAGATCCCACATGCCGCAGAGCGATTAGGCCCGTGAGCCACAATTACTGAGCCTGTGCATCTGGAGCCTGTGCTCCGCAACAAGAGAGGCCACGATAGTGAGAGGCCCGCGCGCCGTGATGAAGAGTGGCCCCCGCTTGCCGCAACTAGAGAAAGCCCTCGCACAGAAACGAAGACCCAACACAGCCAAAAATAAATAAATAAATAAATAAATAAAATTTTTTAAAAAATGATCCATTGTCAACAATACGAGACTGATACGCAATACTTGGCAAATTTGGGGCTAGGTGCCATGGCACTCTCTCAGGATTAGGATATGACACTGGTACCTAATTTTGTGTTCAAAATCAGTGCCAATATATTAGTACACTTTGAACTAACTAATTTTCTTGTCAACTGCATTATTATGAACTTTCATCAAATTTTTAACTGTGGTCATTTTTAAGTCTTTTGTCATTTACAGACAGTTCTGTGTGTACTCTGATGCTATTGCAAATATGTTCCTATAAAAGGGTTTCATCTTTAAGAAATTCATGGAAAAGACTCTGACAAGTACAGGTTTCTGGTAACTGACTGTACTGCTGAACTGAATGAATAAGCAGAACTGAATTTTCAGAACTCTAATGAAAAACTGATGAACTCATAAAAGTGCTAACAAAAGATCAAGATGAAAAAAAAAATTAATTACATGGGACTGAGTGAACTGATGAGGGTGAGTATAATTTTTGTGACTTTCTGTCTGAATTAAAAAAAAAAAAATCCAACAAGGACTCAGAGGCAAAGAATATACAAATCAATTTTCACTGCAAAGTAAAGGAGCTGTTACAGTGGAGGATGACTGGACTGAATGTCAATATTATGACATAGTATGAGTGTGTTTCATGTTTGGTAATTGCAATCATTGTTGCTTTTGTTGTGGTCATCCATGTACAATGCTTGGTGTCAGTCTATTTATCTCTTGTAAAAATAAAATATAGTGTGTGTGTGTGTGTGTGTGAAAAAAAAAAAAAAGCAGAAGTTTAGATAAACTTGGTCAATTAATTAGTGTCAATAATCTATTCTAAACTAGAATATCTTTTGAATTCAATTGCTATTTCCCAAATAATAGATTATCTCTTTAAAAATCCTTTTTGTTTAGTCTTAATGACTGGCTATCTTTCAAAAAGCATATCATGTACTTCCTTGCTTTCTGAAACACAGCACATTGAACTCAACTTTTCATTCAGGCAGAGAAGCAGAAAGGCAACCAGTCTGCTATCCTGTCTCTAAATCAGGAGATCTAGCCCTGAAACTCAAACCCTTCACTTGCTAACTGGGTTCTGTGACAGTAACTTTTAAACTGTAAACTACTTTAAGCTCCTAATAATAAGACCCTCAAAGACAAAGCAAGGTGAATCAGGGTTGATGGTACACTCCCTTCAAAATGTCCCCAAACTGCTACATTTTAATTCTTATATTTGCTAGACTTATCTTTTGCCCCTTTAGGTTTTTACTGGGTAATATAGTTTTCATTGCCATCAGTGTACCTACCATAAAGCTCTTTCTTTTCTTCACCTTGCCCCTTCAAATGGTCTGCTGTGGTTTATAACACCAGATTATAATCATGTTCATGTATAACGGTTCCCATCACTTATTTGTATCATTTTGCGAGATGGGTCTGCTTGGATGCTCAGGGGTCTCTTTCACTTTTTTTTAGGATCCTGATTATGTGTTGTATTACTATACACATTATGATTATTCAAAAAGTCAAAAGTGCTTCCTAAATGTAAAAATAAGTACTTTCAGTTATGTGCAGATAAATTCTATCAGTAACAGATAAACTGTCAGAAGTCACGCAGTTAACGGCAAATCCAGAACTAAACCCCAAGGATTCTACCTCCCAGTTCAGTATTTAACTTCTTAAAGAAATGGTCTATATATGTTGCCTTCTTTTCCAAACTATTTATTTCCTCCTGAGTCCCTCACTCTGCTTTTCCCCATTCTAATAAAACGGCTTTATCAAAAATCCCCCGAGTTTCAAATCTAAATGCTGACCCAGCCCTCTTTCTCCTCAACTTTCTCTTCAGGGTGTTACCCTTCTGGGTGCTCCTTCTCCCCACTTTTATGTCATTCCTTGAGGATACACTAACTGGTCCTTCTCCAGCTACTCCAAGTACTTCTTTTCTTTTTTCTCCAATAATTCCTTTTCCTCTCCAAACCCCATGAGTGGCATTTCTGAAAGCACAGTGGCCAGCCCTCTTCTTGCTTCCCACTAGCCAGAAAAGACCCAATCTGAATTACTATGCTTGACCTCTAAATAAATTCTGCAGTTGCCTGGGGGACATTTCTATCACTTTACTACTGTCACTTCAAGTGCAAAAGAATTTGAAACAAGTTCTTACTTATTCATTCTCACTGAACTGGTTTTTACTCTCAAACTGAAGGCCTCCCAACAGAGTCACTCCTTCCCCTTCCTCCCTGAGTACTTTGACCCAGCACCCTCTCCACTACTCTACCCAACTACTCTGTCATTCCATCTCAACAATTACATCTCCTAAGTTCCTCCATTATCAGCTGTGCACCCTCTCTTGTCACTCTTCACCACATGATGGGAGCCAGCACCAAGTTTCTATTTCTTCATACCTGACCTGGAGATATTGTTTTAATTACAGAGGTACTGACAGTTATGTCAAACATGTTTTGCAAAGAAAATACAGGTCTTGGTTTTTGTTACCATCATGTCTATTGTAGCTATTATCCTAGGCTCTCATTATCTTAAAACCTGAACATCCTACTACAGCTTAATAGTGGTCTCCCTGACTAGAGCTTTCCTCCATGTGAATTGGTCCTACATTTTCTACCTATTTTTCCTTAAGTGTTGCTTTGAACATGTCACTATATAACAAAGAAACTATGTTGGCTGTCACTTATCACATAAAATGTAAACTCCTGTCAGGTTTCAAAGCTCTTCATAATGACAAAAGCTACATTTATTGAGTGTTTAACAGGTGCCAGTGATCATTACAACCATTTAACATGTATTAATTATTTTAATTCTTCCAACAGCTCAGTGAGGTAAATACTATTATCAACCTCCTTGTACAGATTAAGAACGTGAGGTACAGAGGGGGGTGAAGCAATTTGTGCAAGGTGACACAAATTGTAAAGGCAGCATTTGAGAATCTGATTCCAGCAGCTGAACTCTTAAAAACTCCATTAAACTTCAAAATCCATAATCTTAACTAACTCTGATGTTAAATCATCTAAGTTTTATCCATGTTTCAACACTCGACTAGACTTACCACATCAGTGAACCTTCCCTGAGGTAGTCTAATCATTTTACTATTGCTGACCAGATGGAAGGAAAGCTCCATGTCGTTATCTTCCTCTTTGAATTTGATGGGGTTCAGGACATGCTACTCCCAAATAGGGCACCTTGGCATACTGAATATTTTAAGCTGAAGGAGTGTGAGAATACAGCAGAAGCAAAGTCATTCTGACTTTCGCCTCAGCCTTCTCCCTTGAAACAGGTCATAAAACCCTCATATAGAAGGTGCCCTCCCTATACCCAGAGGAAGAGAGCATCCTTATCTATGAAGACAAAGAGATGCCAAGAAGAATCCCAACAGACAGGCCTTACCAAGCTTCCCCCATTTTACTACACTTATCTCACACTCCTTAACCTGTCATATTTCTACACAACTGCCCACTTTTCAAACCTAGCATACATATACTCAGGCTGAACTCTTTCTTCTGGGTGTCTTTTCCTTATGAAGGCTCTTGTGTCACATAAAATTACATTAAATACATCTGTATGTTTTTCTCCTGTTAATCTGTCTTTGTTAGTTTAATTTCCAGACCCAGCCATGGACCTTTGAGGGTGGAGGAAAGTTTTTTTCTCCCTACATATTCCATAACACCAAACTCTGTACAAATCTCATTGCATGTATTCAATCAATATTTATTGACCAACTGATTTATCCACTACAAAATGTATCATTCTAAAGGCAAAACTAGAGCTAGGCCTTCAGAAATGCCCAAATTCAGGAAGAAAGAAGAGATCAAGAGACAACCGAGGCATAAAAATGAGTTGTCAGAAGCCTGGGAGTAATTTTTATCACAGTTATCCCACTGCAAAGAACTATGACACTGTGTAAATCACTTACTTGGAAGCGGTAAATTATCTCATTAAATGTAGTAACAGGGCAAATTAATACTTTCCAAGGAATACTTTTTAATTCCATATAAGGCTTTAAAAGAGTTAATTTATAAAATAAATAAAATAAAATTCAAAAATTCAAAAAAAAGGTTAATTTATTTTAAGGGATTATTTTATTTCAATTATGTATATTCTCACTCTAAAAAAATCATCAATAAAAAAAAAAAGGATGGCAGAAAAAATATTCAAATTTAATTAATTCTATGCCTAACTTTTCCCTGGTTTTCAGATAGCTTTACTCCTACCAGCTTTAAGAACAATACTAAAAATCATAATCAGATTCTAAAGTCACCTTATCCATACACTCAAGGGTCAAGGAGACTTTATAAGAAAACAGTATTTTTTAACTTAATGGCTCCCTAATCCTCCCATAGCCCTGCCCCTTGGCCTAGCCCTCTACCCCATCCCCTTTCACACACCCACAGTGGGTTCAAACTATCGGCCTCTCTTACCATATGATGAAAAATAACCAGCTTTTGTTACACAACAGAATCTTCCATTTACAGAGACAGCTAATAGTGAGTGCTGGGTGCGTGAGGTAACATTACAGGGTCTGTATCTATATATACTCTGCAGCTGCAGGACTTAGTGATTTCCAACTCTCTGGGTATAATGCAAAGTCAAATGCCAGATCAAAAAATAAATTTGAGAGACAGCATGATGAAATCAAGGGACAATGATTCCCTTTGCACTACCCATCTGAGCAAGATCTTACATCAATATTAGTACCATAGCACTTGGCCTGAACCAGCTGCTTTCATCTTCCAAACTAAAAATAAGATGCCTGATCTAAAACAGTGAGGGACAATATGAAGAAGCCAGGTTTCATTAAAGGGTTTTTTCAATTTCTCAATGAAAAAAAACCTGATGAGATATATATGTATACAATTTTATATGTATATACATATATATATCCATTGGATACATTAATGTCTCACTTCTACCCTTTCAGGTCAGTGTTCTTTATTTTCTTGTAAATTGCCAATTTATATAATGATCTAGTGATATGTGATTGGCTGGCATGAAATATTACTCATTAAAAACACAGTAGCAATGGCCAAAATGAATCCTGAGCAACGTTGTTGATATAAACCATCAGCTGCTTTGTTTTTGAGGCCAAATCATTCTGAAATGGCTAGAATTCTTTTCCTCTATGTTTACAATATATTCATTCTAATAGCTTCTTGGGTGAGACCTAAAGCTGCAATTTTAATTTGACACTTATTATTTAAAAGTCTCATATAGAAGAATAGGTAAAATATTTAACTTTTAAATATTAAGGTAGGTCGCATCTTCTTATAGGATTTAAACAAAATAAAAATTGCTGAGGGGGTACTGCTAAATAGAAAATGGTTGGTGACAATATCCCAATTAATCTCAAAGCAAGTATCAAATTTTTAAAAGTTCATTTGGCTACAGGAGGCATAAATAAATACACTTCCGTTTCCCTGTGACCCACACTCATGATCTACGAGACGGCCGTCGTGGAGAGCTGCTGGTTGGGCAGAGCCCCCTGGATGCTGGCATGACTTATTCAGCTGTGAAGCATCTGGTTGGTCAGCATGGAAAGGCTGAGGGAGCATTTGTGTCCCATAACGCTGTGCACTGCCACTGCCATATAAATGGGAAATGCACCTACAAACATGCGTCTAGAGAATTGATCAAGACAACTAGAATACAGGCAGCTTCCTTTTAAACTAGGCAACAAACATATGGATACCAAGGGGGAAAGGGGGAGTGGGATGAATTGGGAGATTGGGATTGACATATATAAACTATTGATACTAGGTATAAAATAGATAACTAATGAGAACCTACTGTATAGCACAGGGAACTCCACTCAATGCTCTGTGGTGACCTAAATGGGAAGGAAATCCAAAAAAGAGGGGATATATGTATAGCTGATTCACTTTGCTGTACAGTAGAAACTAACATAACATTGTAAAGCAACTATACTCCAATAAAAATTAAAAAGAATAAATTCCCAACAAAACTTAAAAGTTCCTTTCTATCCTTTTTGTTCCATTGTGAAGAGATAAGTGCCAGTACTTATTGTAATACTGATGTACTGTACCAGGACTTCATTTTCTAGAGCCTGCAGACAAATGCTGAGTCGATTTTGGCTGCTTAAGCAGGAGAATGAGAAACTATGATTAATTACTCAATTGCCAGACGTCCACTGACCCATGTATCTTTGCATTGGCCACATTCTTTTTGTCCTTCTTTTAATGCCTTCTGCTTAGTCCAGTACGTGGCACATAACAGATGTTTAATAAATGTTTGGAAAGTGTTTTATTATTTTAGATACAGCACTCTTCTCAGCATGGTATGAATATAAAGACACTGATGACAACTAAACTCCAGGCTTTTAAGGACTTACATGTGACATCTCAGTCACAGGACCTTACCTTTAGAAAACACACAATCTTCTTTTTTTTTTTTTTTTTTTCTGAGAGAAGATGTTTTTAAGTGTCAGGTAACCATCTAGAGTCTTAGACTGTTCCTTCTGTTTCTGCTATTTTGACAAAGTATTATTCAAGCTGAAAAGAATAAAGTATAACATCAAAGAGCAAATTGCTTAGTTTCAATCAGTCGTGTTGGTCATGCCTTCCAGCTTTCTATCGTGCACTCATATTCTAGTCCAAGAGTTAATTTGGGGGCTGGCACAGATTTCCACATTTAAAAGCTAGCTCACTGGTGTCCCTTTAATGACTCTACTGGAAGTGCATCCTAAATAATTACCCTGCTGGTCTCGGGCATCTCTCAAGGCATGTCCAGAGTCTCGCTTTCCACTGCATTGCTTTGAGAGCTGTTCTTTGTTTCCACTTTCCTTTAAATTAGGAGGTAAGACTGGGAATCCTCCAGACTCGGTTCAGACTGTATTTTCTAATTAGATGATTGGAAAACTTTAATTAATAAGATGACCCCAGCATAAAAATCAGGTCATACTGTTAAGTACTTATAACTTACAAATTTTAGCAGGCACCGACTTTTGCAAGTCAGCCAACTTTGGTAGTTCTCAACAATCCTTTAATTAGGCTAGATGGAAAGTAACATGCACTAATGTTTGTCCTGGCTATATTCCAGTGGGAGATAATTGCAATCTGGCCTACCTAAACTTCCACCGGTTTCATCTGAATACAGTACGCTTCTCCTTTCTCTGCCTCTATTTCATTCTGCACTGATGCCTTTATGTGGGCTCCACTTTTCACCCTGAACACTGTGGATATCCAGTTAACAAGACCTGCTGAAAACCTACCACATCCAGAAGAACAATGCACTTAGAAGTGCAGAGTGTATTCTAAGATAACCCACTTCCCTCTTCTCACATATAGCCAAACACCCAAGTCAATTCCTATGAACAGCATCATTTTTATTTCCCCCCTTGCTCTCATCCTACACCCACTACACCCACCGCCCCCTCACACACACCACTTTCACACACCTAAATTTTCAGAGGATCCAAGTATACTTTTAGGAGGATTGCACCATCACTGCAAATCAGAAAAACTTCATATGCACCTACTTCCAAGTTTATTAAAGTTTTTTTTGCATCTATTACTGCTATTTTGCCCTGTACTGTATTAAAGAAAAATGCATGATGTGCTATATTAATTGCTCTCCATACAAATATGGAGCTGGAAAAGCACCTTCAGGCCTGGATCTCCCAGAAAAAGGCAATTTTTAAATGCAAAATTTAATCATAAAACCATCAAGTTAAAGGGACCTTCAAGAAATCTACCATTTACTCCTCTCTCTCTAGGCATGAAAATTAGAGTCCACCAAAAGACTGAGTTAAAAAGAAATCAAGCTGGAAAAAGAGACATTATACAATCTAAAACAGGATAATTTAAAAGATGAATCTCTGTTGTTTTACTATACTTCTTCAGCAAAAAATGGACCTTCTGGTAAATCAGGATATCAAATATTACAATGGTTGTTGAATATTCTTGGGTTTGGGGGATCACCAAAGGAATATAAATAGTTTAAGAATTTTAGGGCTTCCCTGGTGGCGCAGTGGTTGAGAATCTGCCTGCCAATGGAGGGGACACAGGTTCGAGCCCTGGTCTGGGAAGATCCCACATGCCGCAGAGCAACTAGGCCCGTGAGCCACAACTACTGAGCCTGCGCCTCTGGAGCCTGTGCTCCGCAACAAGAGAGGCCGCGATAGTGAGAGGCCCGCGCACCACGATGAAGAGTGGCCCCTGCTCGCCGCAACTAGAGAAAGCCCTTGCACAGAAACGAAGACCCAACACAGACATAAATAAATAAATAAATAAATAAATAAATAAAAAAAAAAAAAGAATTTTAAATTGCAAGTTCCTGAAGGGCAGTAGTTATCATTTGTGTGTGTCTATGTGTGTGTGTGCATATTTCCATAAGAACAAGGAAAAGTTCCCCAACTCTTTAGAGTCTTAAAAAAGTTTACTTTTGAAGTTATAATCATATTATTAACTCTTATCCAAATCTTTTATTTAACTAGAAATTCATAATTTGACCCAAAATTTCTCACATCTGGCTCTTCATGTAAACAATTACATGTCTACCTTATAATTAATATATACTCCTTACCTGAAATCTTTCTTAATTAAGAAATTTCACAAAGACATACATACTGCATTTTAGCAGACTAGCAGATTCGGGAAAGGACAAATTAAAAGTGTCAAATATTCATCAACAGTCTTTACTGGCACCAAAGGAAAGATGGCATTCACTGAGTCTTATATAACATCCACCTGGCTCAAACTAAACTGAGCAAAACAGCCAAGAAAGTAAAAGCTTGGTTGAACACATAATTGACCATAAAAGGTAGCTTTCAGATAAATCTAGATTCAGCGTTGCCCCTCCAATCGATATGCCCACACTGGCTTACTCGGTACTCCCCTTCCCTAATGTATGGCTCAACCTACCTCCCATCCTCCTTTGTCTTTCCTCCTGCTGCTCTCCATAACTTCATAGCTGCTATACCACCAGCCCGCTCTCCTTAATATATACCTGCTTGGAAACACAATAAAATCATCTAGAGAGTTTTCAAAATGTCCAGATGGCTAGGTTGCTTCCCCGAAGATTCTATTTCCATAGATCAAGGGGATGGCTGTGACCCAGGCCACGGTGCTCCTCAAGGCATGACCCTCAGGTCCACAGCGGCCAGGCTCCAGGCTCGTCTTCCCTTCACAATCACCTCCACTTGTCCTCTGGACAACTCAAAATCTATTATGAAGGAAACCTGCTGTTATTTCTAAGTGCTCTTTCTAGCACCTTGCTTTTTAGCTCAGTGGTTCTCAATGAGGGGGCTCTTTTGCAATTTGGCAATGTCTACAGGCATTTTTGCTTGTCACAACTGGGAATGTGCTACTGGCATCTAGTGCGTAGAGACCAGGGATGTTGCTAGGCATCCTGCAATGCACAGAACAGCCTCCACTACAAAGAATCAGCCAAAATGGCAACGTTGCTGAAGTTGAGAAAGTGCTTTGCCTGAAGCCTACCTTTGCTCTTCCTTAGTCACTCGGCTCACTTACTCATTGAACAAACATTTCCACTCCTCCCAATTCATCCTCCTCATCCTAGCTGCCTCCTGACTCTCCTTAACCATCCTGGTTAAACCAAACTCTCCCCAAATTATTACAAACATCTACCATCCTCACAACACCCTTGTTCCCTCCTGGCTGTGTTCCTTTTCAGTTCCATATTTCTGATCATCTTTATTAAGGCCAAAATACAGAATGATGGTTCTTCTAACAGCTGGACCTCATTGCCTCTCATCCTTTGAGAAAACTAAACCTTCCATCTAATTTGGTGGCCAATCAGGAGCTTCTACATCACTCCTCTCCAAGATCTAAACTTCTATATCTGTCACCTCTCCCACCAACCACCTTTCTCCCACCTTTTCTATTATCTCCCTTCTTTTGAACCCATCTCCTTATTCTCCAGTGTTTGCAATGAGATTCCAGTAATAGAACTACCCCTTCCCATTTTGACATCAATCTTTCCCACCCAGTCCTACAGTTGGTCAGACATTCTATTCTCATAGATTAGAGCTCTCACAGACCCTCAGTTTTGTTCAATCTAAGGATGAGGAAACTTCCATTTTCTGCTTTTCCATCCCAACTCTTAGAAAGTTGGGTAATGATGGAGACATATCTGGTTCCCCTACAAATGCACGCCACCCAGTTTCGCTAAGGTCTTTGATGAATTTAGCAAACAATTTAATTTGTTGCTGCTTTGCCTTCACATTCCCCATAGGGCTTACCCCAAACCTCGCCTTACTCTCACATCACTTTGTTTCTTATTCTACTACGGCGAATCAGGCCATTCACTTTGACAATTAACTTCTAGAGAGACACAAATGTTATCTTATAAGATTAAACTCCCTCCAAAAGTGCTCAAGTCCATCCACAAACTGCACCACCCCTACCCCTTCCATTCCCTGCTTCGCCTCCCGTTTCTCCCCTACTTGCCAGTGTGTCAGATTCTTCATTGTACCACACATATGCCTTTTCATTCTTACATTTTTGCTACTATCATTCTTCCTTCTGGGATTCTCTTCCTTCCAGTCTCTAGCTATAGAAATCTTACCGACCTTACACCAGCCCTTCATACCTTGTGAGATCAGCCTATAAGGAGAAAACCTGTAGCTCCCCCCAAATCTCCTCAGTAGTTTATTCTTACTTCTCTTACAGCAGTTATCATTCTGTATTATACTATAGGGATCTACATGACTATCTGTTACTCTCAGGTATCATATCCTTTAATATCTTTGACAAAGGTCTAGTTTGTTTCCACTACCCAAATCCACTTTTTTTTTTTAACATCTTTATTGGAGTATAATTGCTTTACAATGTTGTCTTAGTTTCTGCTGTATATCAAAGTGAATCAGCTATATGTATACATATATCCCTTCCCTCTTGCGTCTCCCTCCCACCCTCCCTATCCCACCCCCTCTAGGTGATCACGAAGCACCGAGCTGATCTCCCTGTGCTACTCCACTGCTTCCCACTAGCTATCTATTTTACATTTGGTAGTGTATATATGTTAATGCTACTCTCTCACTTCGTCCCAGCTTCCCCTTCCCCCCACCGTGCCCTCGAGTCCATTCTCTACGTCTGTGTCTTTATTCCTGTCCTGCCCCTAGGTTTATCAGAACCATTTTTTTTTTTAGATTCCATAGATATGTGTTAGCACACAGTATTTGTTTTTCCCTTTCTGACTTACTTCACTCTGTATGACAGATTCTAGGTCCATCCACCTCACTACAAATAACTCAGTTTCATTTCTTTTTATGGCTGAGTAATATTCCGTTGTATATATGTGCCACATCTTCTTTATCCATTCATCTGTCGATGGACACTTAGGTTTTTTCCATGTCCTGGCTATTGTAAATAGTGCTGCAATGAACATTGTGGTACATGGCTCTTTTTGAATTATGGTTTTCTCAGGGTATATGCCCAGTAGTCCAGTAGTGGTATTGCTGGGCCATATGGTAGTTCTATTTTTAGTTTTTTAAAGAACCTTCATAGTGTTCTCCATAGTGGCTGTATTAATTTATATTCCCACCAACAGTGCAAGAGGATTCCCTTTTCTCCACACCCTCTCCAGCATTTACTGTTTGTAGATTTTTTGATGATGCCCATTCTGACCGGTGTGAGGTGATACCTCATTGTGGTTTTGATTTGCATTTCTCTAATGATTAGTGATGTTGAGCATCCTTTCATGTGTTTGTTGCCAATCTGAATATCTTCTTTGGAGAAACGTCTATTTAGGTCTTCCACTCATTTTTGGATTGTGTTGTTTGTTTTTTTTGATATTGAGCTGCATGAGCTGCTTGTACATTTTGGAGATTAATCCTTTGTCAGTTGCTTCGTTTGCAAGTATTTTCTCCCATTCTGAGGGTTGTCTTTTCATCTTTTTTATGGTTTCCTTTGCTGTGCAAAAGCTTTTAAGTTTCATTAGGTCCCAAAATCCACTCTTGGCTTCTCCTACCTTGTATTAAAAACACACATATATGTACTTACATATGTGTGTATATATCTTAACAATATATTGTAGTATATATCATATATACATATATGTCTTCAAATGTTCCTGAATTCAAAGTAACTTAAATACTGATAAGCAATCAACTATACTTCAATAAACAAATAAACAAACAAATAAATATTACTACTACAGAAGCTCTTAATGAAATGGTAGATACTCTCCCCCCCCACAAAAAAACAGAAATGAAATTTAAAATTTATCGGGGATTTTTCACCTACGTTTTATGGATTAGGTTGAGAAGTTTGTGAATCTTCTTTAGTTGTACAGGCATTTTTCTGGTGAAAGAGTTCATAGCTTTTAATAGGTTCTCAAAAGAGCTTGTGATACACAAAAAAGGTAAAAACTACTATTCCACAGATCTGAAACATAAAGACAGAATTAACTTCTGTATTTTTAAATTTTCAGAATATCTAAATAATGTCTCAAATTAGATAATATGAATTTAAACTGTATGAATTCACATTTTTAAAAAAATGGATCATGTTGGCCCAGTTTACATCAACATTTACTTTTTACCAACACTGATCTGATTTGCTGTCAGCATAAATGTGATCTTAACAGCACATAATGAACAGAGAACATTAAAACATTTTAACTACTATCATAATAAGTAAATTGGATGGCTTAGTAAACTAATAAATAATAAGGATCAGGTTGCAATTTAAAATAATCTTCAATTATTAAAACCACTAGATATCAGATCAATTTACGATAGAAACACAGCTTGACATTCCAGTTAGATCATGCCCTAATTGCCAAAAGGGTAGAAACAGACACAATTTATTCAGTACATGTCATTATGCTATTCATGTGTGGACGTTTCACAAATCCTACTTGATAAACTGATTTAGTAATTGCTTAATTTCCTCCCATTATTGATTGATTGATTCATTCATTATTTTAAAATGATCATAACTAACACACAGCATTGCAGGTTAGGAATCAACTCCAAGTTGATTCCTAGAGTCTTACTGGGTCTTCTCCATCACCCAACACCCCAAGGCAGGGCAATGTGCACACCTGGCTCTCATTACCAGCACATGACTGGTAATGGCCGTCTAAGGGCTGCATTCAAACACATCAGAAAGACTTTCAGAGAGATGTATTTTGTAAAAGAAGATACTGTTGCCGAATTACTTTTCAACCCAAAATGTGACATTTCTCCTATACATTAGTATCACTGCCTCTGTCTATGACTTTGCTAACATTTCTCATCCATCTATTCCCCTTAAAGTTCAATATATAACATTTTTATTCACATTAGGAAAGATTAAATTAAAAGATGGGCCTAACAGCAGCAAACATTAGGAAAGATTAAATTAAAAGATGGGCCTAACAGCAGCAAAAGTGCAACAAAACTATTTTGTGTATAAACTCTGCATCGAATTGCCATATAAATCTCCAAAAAAAAAAAAAAAAAAAAAGACTCACTAGGGTTCATTTCTCTCAATTTAAGGGAAAAGCTAAGATTTTTGGTCACTCTGGTTCTTAACAAAACCATACAAAGTAGGTGCAGTAACAAAGAGATCATTGCTACCTCATTCTTGAGAAAACAAAGTGAAAACCAACAGGTTTCCCCTAAGGATTAAAATAAGAGAGGCATATAATTAAAGGTCACCAAACACTGCTGTTACAAAATTTACATTTACTAAACATAAACTGAATTTATGCCATATGCCTGATTTTTAGGGCAGTTTTTTTTTTAACAAAAGCAAATCTATTCTGAGACAGTCTATAAAATGGTAAACTGGGAAAGCACTGTCCCATAGATCTTAAGAACCTGTGGAACTTCCCAGGAATGTTTTAGATAAAACCAGACGTCTTGAGAAAATTCATTAATGAATTCACAGTTAACTTCACCAGACTGTCCTTTAAAATATATATCATCTTGGGCTTCCCTGGTGGCACAGTGGTTAAGAATACGCCTGCCAATGCAGGGGACACGGGTTCGAGCCCTGGTCCGGGAAGATCCCACATGCTCGGAGCAACTAAGCCCGTGGGCCACGGCTACTGAAGCCCACGCGCCTAGAGCCTGCGAGCCACAACTACTGAGCCCACGTGCCACAACTACTGAAGCCCACACGCCTAGAGCCCATGCTCCGCAACAAGAGAAGCCACAAAAATGAGAAGCATGCGCACCACACCAAAGAGTAGCCCCCACTCGCCTCAACTAGAGAAAAGCCCATGTGCAGCAACGAAGACCCAACACAGCCAAAAATAAAAGCAAATAAATAAATTTATTTAAAAATAAAAATAAAATAAAATATATATCATCTTAAGTAGTGTTACGTGCTTGTGAACTATTAGACATTCAGGAGCCAGACACTCCCCTTCCCCCCGCCCCCAACTGCTCCCCATCCTGTAGAAGAAAGTTGAAAACCTTTCATACCAGGCTAAAAGAAAAGCAAAACTCAGGTTCATAAATGCTATTGAACAGCCATAATATAACTACCATCTTTTGTTTGAATAAAATGGAACTGCATTTAATGAAAGATGGACAAAAATGAAACTCCGTTAATTCCTATTGGTAAGGGTAAGGAATACATGATCCTACACATAGCTCCTATATTTCAGGAAATCACAAGTTATAGATGCACTATCATCAAATTTGTGAGCAAGCTTTATTGAAAAAAAAAAAGACCCAGGGCTCTTTATATACCACCTGTGTATTCTCAAATCTACAACAGCTTCCAAATCCTACAGATATGCAGCTCCCTCACTGCTCCCAAAAACCAGAGTTAAACACATCCGTAAGACCCTAATCTCATCTCTGTCCCTCAGAATAATGAAATGGAGCAAACAGGTAGCACTTGGATACACCATGTCCTGTAGAGTCCATGATCCCTATTTTACAGATTAAGAGAATGAGGTCTGAATCACTGTGTCCCCAGGGATGAATTATGACTTCCTGGAGCAAGCTGTCCCCCACCACTGCAGACTCTGTAACAAAGGAGGTACTCAAGCCAAGGCAGTAGAAAGAGCTCTTCTCCAAGGGCCAAGACCGCAGAAGGCAGCACACCACTAGGCTCTAATGCTCTCTGCTCACTGGGGCCTGTAGAAGTCCTCCCCACATTTTGTTTCTCAGTGGCATCAGAGATTGTCCTTTCTAAAAATGATACTCTGGAAGATTAGCCTTGTAGATCTCCTATGGCTAGAAGAGGGTCATATGAATCCCCTACCACTGAACATTTCAGACATAAAATTGATTGTCCATCATTTGACACACAGCTGTCAGTTAAAGGATTTGAAATACCTCCTTATTCTGTTGTGTAATTAGCACCATACAGATGCACACAAAGACTTCTGTTAGCAGGAGAGATTTGATTCCTCCATTCCAAACCAAGACTCATTTGTTTTCAAAGAATGCAGCATTGTTGGGGTTTTTAAATGCGTTACTGTTTTCGAGTGTATGCATTGATTAGAAAACAAAAGTCAGTATGAGGACTCTTCACCACCCGCCCTGCAAAGGCAAACATTTAGGGTTTGATGCTGGAAGACGGAGTTTGGTTTTAGATGTAGGATACAGGCATTGCTCCTCAGCCACTGCTTCTAAAAGAAAGTGCTTCTGGGGTCTTCCCTGGTGGTCCAGTGGCTAAGAATCCGCCTTCCAATGCAGGGGACACGGGTTCGATCCCTGTTCGAGGAACTAAGATCCCACATGCCGCAGGGCAACTAAGCTCACACACTCTAGAGCCCATGTGCAGCAACTAGAGAGCCCGCGTGCCGCAACGAAGAGCCCGCGTGCCGCAACGAAGAGCCCGCGTGCCGCAACGAAGACCTGATGCAGCCAAATAACTAAATAAATAAATAAAGATTTTTTAAAATCCATCTGAGAACAGAATTTCCCTAAAAAAAAAAAAAGAAAGAAAGTGCTTCTGCAGACGCCCTCTCCTAGGTGTTCTGAAGTTCCAAACATCCTTGGAACCTGCAACATGTCACCCTCTTTGCAACATCAGCAATTGGACTTGACTGAATTTCAAAGTTGAGGGTTGTGATTTTAGTGGCCAAAACATAACTGCAAGAAACTCAAGTAAAACATATTTTAAAAAAATGGTCGGGCTTCCCTGGTGGCGCAGTGGTTGAGAGTCTGCCTGCCAATGCAGGGGACACGGGTTCGAGCCCTGGTCTGGGAGGATCCCACATGCTGCAGAGCAACTGGGCCCGTGAGCCACAACTACTGAGCCTGCGCATCTGGAGCCTATACTCCACAACAAGAGAGGCCGCGACAGTGAGAGGCCCACGCACCGCGATGAAGAGTGGCCCCCGCTTGCCACAACTAGAGAAAGCCCTCGCACAGAAACGAAGACCCAACACAGCCATAAATAAATAAAAATAAAATTAAAAATAAAAAAAAAAAGTCAAGTACTTGAAAACAAGCTTCCCTTCATTTACTTTAATTACGTAATAATAATACTTGATATTCTTTTTTTAATACTTGATATTCTTAAACATCTTTATGTATTATTATTTGTTAGATACCTGTTTAATAAGTTAAGAGTTTCCATACTGAATTTTTAGTCATTAAGTATTGTTTAGATAATAATTTAATATTATTAACTTTTAGACTGCATCATGAGCCTAGAGTAATATTTCACTGAAAACTATTCCTGAAAATACTAGTTCCATGCAAGGTTAATAGGGGATATCAGAAAAGAGGTTCCTTGGTTTGTTGCAAACACTTTCTAAGTATCTGCAGACTTAAAGGGAATTAAGCAGGGGTTTCTTTAGTGCAGGACTTCTAGGAGCTGCAGATACACTAACATGAATCATGCCCCTTGGGGGCGGGAGAGAGGATAGTTACGACGGTGCCCCACCCCACAACACAGTTAACCTCACAGCTCATGTTCGGGGGGAGCGTTTTGCAGGACTAGCACCCACGGAATGCTGCCTGACCAAGCAGAATGCTGACTGCTTTGTGAAATCTAAGTTTAATTCTTAAAGAACACTTAAAGTGGGTACATCACACACATAAGCATATTGTTTATCTATTTCAAACCATTTGCACCTACTTTGTAATCCTTATTCATATACCTCCCCCCCAAAAATGATGGATAGGTGAAGAAAAAAATGTTTCTACAAAGAAACTAGTTTTTGCAACTAGGGCCACTGGTCAAATGATATATAGGCGTCCCCGCAACTACTCCCAGTCTCACTAGATGAACAGTTCTTAAAGATTAAACTAGTAATAATTACAGAGATTTTTCTAGGTATCAGAAGTAACACAGCAATAAAGCCTCACATTTGTGAAGCTCTTTCATGTAAACTTTAAGCACATTTTCTCAGATGCTCCTAAGCATTCTGTAGGGTAAATGGGTCAGGAATTATTTGCCCCACTTTTCAAATGAGTAAACAGCACCCAGGAATATAAATGGCTTGAGCAAAGTCACAGTTATTTAGTTGTCCCGTATGGAAGCGCTAGACAGGGTAGAAAAAATATGCCTTCTCACTTAGTCCAGTGCTTTTTCAGCATATTCCCTCAGATCTCTCTCTCTCTCCCAGGGCTGTGTTTTGCACAGCGAGAAGCTATTCCAGAAATTCAGACTGAGGGGCTAGGCTAGCAAAGAGAAGCAGTTGAAGGGACCAATTCCACTCCAGCATTACCAGGCATAGAGGGTATAGACTAGAGGCACTGAATCGCTTTCAGATTTTTCTCTCTATTCATTGCAAAGACACAAATGCTGTGAAAAGACCTTCCATTTCCCTTACTTAAACTTCTGAATAGGACTAAGCTGGAAGTCAGAAATAGGCACACTTGGTCCTGAAGAGAAGTTTTCTTTCACATCAGTAACAGGCAAAAGGAAGAAATGAGCTAATTATCTAGTTGGGTTGAAGAATTTCAAACACAGGTTCACACACTCCTGCAACAACGTTAAGTGAAGGCCTAATTTCTAGACCAGTAGTTCTCAAAGTTCGACCTGCAGCATCAGTGTCACCTGGGAACTCATCAGAAATGCAAATTTAAGGTCTCTGTCCTACTGAATCAGAAACACTGGGGTGGGGCCTATTGATTTGTATGGGAAAAGCCCTTCAGGTGATTCTGACACACACTGCAGTTCCAGAATTTTCTAGGATGTTCAATGCAATGCATATTTTAAATAACCTATTACTTGAAGTTATTTCCAACAACAATAATTTTAACTAATATCCTCACCAATAGTGGTCTAGGTGGACTTAGGATTTGGGACATGTTAAAAAAAATAGAAACAACAGGCAAATAACATTACTCTGCATTAGCCATTCATCAGGGTCTGGCTTCAAAAAGAACCGGAATGTGAGAAAAATAAATACATTTTTTCTTCCCATGGAATCTTTTTTAAACATACCTATCAAAGTGTCCGAGTCCCTTTTGGCCAGAAATGCAGAGCGGCTGTAACTTTTTTTTCTCCCCTTGAACAATGACAGAAATACAGCCTTACTATGAGGGGTTATTTCTCTAGGGTACAACTACAAGTGTGCTTTGCAGTGTTAGGGCACATTTGAAATCTTGTGGGAACAGCCAGGGACACCAACTCTGGGGCACCCTCTCCTTTGATTCTCTAGTCCACACACTGGCAGTTCAAAGATGGTAAACCCCAAGTCCACATGGGCCAGCCAGGTGTGGATAGGGGCCTGGCATCAAGCCTTCTCTCTGTGCCTGCTTAGTCTTGTGTTGATTACTGTGTTGACCAGGAATCAATAGGTAGATGATACTGCCTTTGTTAGTTAAACAAATGTAAGCTACTGCTACTGTTTCACGTTCCATGGCGAACATGGATGCAATGGACGCAATGGACGCAGTGATAAAACCTCCATCAGGCTTAAAGTCAAGGTAAACTTGAGTTTGAATCTAAGCTCTACCACTTACTAAGGGGGTGACTTAAGTAAGTTGCTTGAACTTCCAGAACCTGTTTCCTCCTCTGTAAAATGGGGATACTAATATCTATTACCTACTTCATAGGATTATTGGAAAGGAATCAGTGAAAAAAACACACGTTTAGACGTTTAGCATTTAGCCAGAAATAGCTTCCAATAAATACTAACGTTTTCATTATTTTTAAAGTATTTTACAAAGTTGGATTTTGAAAGTATAACAAATTATAATGACGAATGTTTTTTCAAAGTGCACATAAAAATCAGTTTATCTGTAAACTTTTCAAAAAGAGTTTTCATAGGGATCAAAATTTGCATGTAGGATCCAAAATAATTTAAAAGGCAAAAGTTATTAGCATTAGAAGTCACTCTATTCCTATTCCAGGCTAAAAAAAAAGACAGTCTATAGCTTGCATTAGATTAAATGTTATGACCACTTCTATCAGACACGATACTAATTTTAGACTTTAAGCAAAAAAAAAAAAAAAAAAAGGAAAACTGATTTCAGGAAGATGAAGCAACTACGTCCTTTAAATAGTAAGAGCTTTCAAATCTAAACACACCTGAGATATTAAAAGAAGAGAAAACCAGTTTATAAATTTTATTTCCCACCTTAATCTGCAAAACTAAAATGATATAATTTTATCTTGTGCTTTCATGATTTTTAAATGTTCTTCAATTTCCTAGGGTTGGTACAAATGTTTCATACACTTCTATTTCCACTCAATAGAAATGATGTAGGTATAAATACAGTACTTAATTCTATTGTTGTTATGGAGAAAAAAAAAACCCTAAATACGTCATATCCTGATGGTCTACATATTTCATTATATTTAAAATACACAATAGTCAAGGGGAAAAAAGGGACCAAAATTAGAAGAGTTCATTTTACAGGTGAAATAATAGAAGTGAAATAATTCTGTGTATGTTTGGTTTCTGATATTTGTGTGCTATAAGGCATGGAAATAGGGAAGCAATTATCAGCAATATTGGTTTCAAACCTATTTTTGGAAAAACTAAACTGAGTTGCTTGAAATTCTACTAACTAACTGAAACAAATCCCTTGAAATTTTAGTGAAACCCACAGATAATGGAGGGCTGACTCTCATTTTATATGAGGGACTTGAGGATCGATCAAAGGCAAGGTCCACGGAGGGGCAGGGTCCTGGAACCAATCCCCTGCAAACACCAAGGGACAACTGTATAGACAAATATTTAATGACATCATAATTTTAATATTTTTAATTCCAGTATAAACGCAGAAATGTTAAAACGTGTTTCTGTCTCAGATTTTATTTTTGTCAAGTACACACATGCACAGGAAAGAAACAGACCAAGAAATAAAGACCTCCTATTTTAAGGAGTCCCTGGCTGCCATTCTGAAATTCTTGACTGGGCAAGTAGAGAATCTGACCCCAAAGTAAAGCAGCATCAGAGGGAAAAGCTGGTGGCAATGCCCATTTGCATATCTGGGCCATTGTCCACATATGCGTCCCAAGCCAGAGATGACTCTGGCATTCTGCACAGGGGATGGTACCCATTCAAGCCTTTATTTGAGAAAGAAGGGGAAAGAGCGTTCTACGAAACTTTGGGTGTATGAAAAAAGAAGCTGCCCTTGGTCTGTGAACCAAGAAACAGAGCTGGGCACTGGAAGAAGTTTCTACATCTTTTTTTGGTCAACATTAGAGCCGAGCAGTGCTGAATTATAATGAAAGAGTAAATTAAAGACGAAAACATGCATGATAATATTGGGGTGCAAAAACAGAAAACATTTAAAAGGAAGAAAGTAATCATTATTTTACAATGTAGCAAACTCTTAGCATATTTTTCCATCATAAGTTTCTGAAATATTATGTGGAAATTGTTAGTCTTCTCCATGAATCAGATTGATTAATGACCTCAAGATTTTATTACCAATGGCATTTGACTCTAAAATTTTAAATTCTCTGAGAGGGAGGGTTGTGAGAGATAACGTTCTACACTTCTGGGGAACTTTCAAACTTGTCAAAAATACCCTAGGAAAATCATAAGATTCTACCGGCACTCTTCAAGCCACTTTGTGTCAATGCTCTATTCTGTTTTAAGTAACCAAAGACCTTATAACTCTGAACACTGCATAAAATCACAATCGACACCACTGAAACACTCCATAATTACAATAAAATAGTTTTTTCTTAGTCCACGTATATACTCATGGCCTTCTCTAATAAATTTGTACCTCCAAAAATGCTTAGAAACTATGCAGTAGAAAACAACTGATCATTCTTAATTGTTTCAAATGAGCTTCTCCAGGCAGCTGCACATGTGTACTCACCTAATTGTTAGTTGCACCTGCTCCAAGTTAGCAATACTTCATAGAACACATGGCAAGACTGGCATTTTCAAGTGTTAATCTGTTCAATGTAAATCTATACTTTCTTTCAATTGTTTATGATACATATGCTTTGTGCCATATAGGAGTCTAGTGTACAAAAATGTGGGCGATTTCTAATTTCTTTACTTGAAAACAAAGCTGTCTTTTCAAACTAAAATAAATTATGCTCTTCCATATTATGGTTGATTTTTCACTGAGAAATATCTGAGATATTTAAGCATTTTTTTCAACATTTATATAAAGTACTCTTTGATTCAACCAAACATCGAAGAAAAAAAATAGCAAAAACTCTTTCACAAACTGCTGAAAGTTGTAAATAAGAAGTTAAATTGTTCTTGTCCTGTACCACCATATCCACCACTGCAAATGCAGTGATGCCTTTTGAGACTAACATCTTCAGTTTCTGAGCATTAAGGACAGCAATGATAAAAATAAAATTACATTCTTCAGATTATGAGCTTAGATGCTGGATTCTGCACATGCAGCAAATCTGTTTCCAGAGATCACACCGCTTTTTCATAGGAATCACCCTAAAATCTGAAGTTGGAGTAACCATTCAGCTCAAAGATTTTAATGTATGATAAATAGAGACAGATACTTTTTCATAAAATGGACAGATACTTTTTCATATAAATGGAAGTTTTATATTAAATCTCTACAGTATGAAATTCTAATTTTTTGTCTTATAAACTGATTTCCTGATTTTTAAAAGAATGTATGTCTATCCACACTTGTCTGTCAAACATTAAATTAAATGCACATTTAACATAATTAAAAGCAAAGATACAGAATCCTGACAAGTAAATTTCTCTGGAGCCTTTGTCTCTGTCCTTCACGTGTTAAAGGATCAAAACACTGTGTCTGCTGATAATATATTGATGAATGAGGTTCCCATCACCACAATACTAAAGCTACCTCACCTCCTTCTAAGGTTAGCTGCAAGTTTACACAGACATAAATATTGCTTTAAGTCTAGTTAAAATACAAACACTCTACTTACAAAATTGGAGTCAAATGTTTCTAGAGACTTAATAGTGACTTAACAAAGAAACTTAATAAAGTTTCTATCTTAGACAATTTTGGCTTCAATTAATTTTAATAAATCTAAGATTTTCTGTCCAGCTGCAAAAAAATACCCAAATGTTACGAGAACGCACACTAAACACTACAGAAGTAAACAAAACTAGGCGAACTTTTGTGTCAATCAATGGTACATTCCGGAAACCTGGCTACTTATAAAACAAACTTTACTCATAATAGCTCAAAGATACATAAAGTTTTCAAAGATCTATCAAGAACAAAGGAAAACATAAACACCCACCTATTGTGGGTGTGTGCGCGCGCACGCACGCGCGCACACGTACAGTGCTTTGCAACTAGTTGCAAAATAATTATTTTATTTAAAATTAAATACTATACTTCTAAGAAACAACAATTAACAGGAATCTCTGGAGTCCTTTAAATGTGATCATTTCACCCTATCAAAACAATTGTTCTTCGTCCTTTGTTTTTTCTTCTGCATCTGCATTAACATGGCTGCTAATTATATTAGCCTGGTGGTACTTAAAGTCTGAATGGGAAAAATCAGATGATTCTTATAGAGCCTAAAATACCTCTTAGGATTCAAATGTATACTTGCTTAAATTGAGCACTTCTATATTACTGCTACTTCTATTTTGTTAGAGAACTTAGCTTTGATTCAGAATTTCTGTTTCATAAGTGATATAACACCTCTCCAACACACCACTGCATATATGCATGCACACAAACACACACACACACACCTTTAGCCTTATTATGCTACTTTGTATATTAAGCTTCCCATTTGTATATTTATGTTTTTCTAAAACTGTTTAAGTTCTTGAGTTTGTATTCTTCACCCAAAATGCCATATAGATCTAATGCCTACATCTACCACAATAAAGCCCTACTATGTTAAAAGATTAAAAGCTAAATCACATTTTTAAGATTCAAAATTGAAAAAAGCATAAGAGTGCTCTTACCCACCCATTCTCACAGCTTTATGCTTTTACACAGTGAATCAGCAAATGTATTCTTTTCTGAATCATATATGAACATAAGAATGTTTTGAAAATGTTTATACAGTTTGGCACACCTGGCCTTACTGGTGGTTTTCCAAGGTAAACTCGTTGTTCTGATCAGCTTTATCATTAAGAGTGAAAAAAAACTTTATTGCAGAACTTAACTGAATATGTGGTACAGAAAAATAAACTGTTTTACATGTCACTGAGAAAATGTTACATTCTTAAAATTATATTTATAGTTCTACCTTCTTTTTCTTACAACCAAGTGCAGAAGTAATTCACAGATCAAAATATACATTATCAGATAACTTTCCTGGGAAAGAAAAACATCCTTGAGACAATATACAACTAAAAGCACTGCTTCAGCTAAATATTAAAGAAAACAACAACAACCGTTCGTGGGCTTCATGACAACTGATAAACAATGAAGAACACTTATCAGTTTAAATAGCAAATTCTTGCTCTTTCGATTACTGATTGGGCTCTTAGATATTGTCTCCAGTCTTGTCCTTTCAGCCTTTATGAAACAATTGTTGGAAATGTGGGTGGTTATCCAGATTAATTTACACTTTCCAAGGAAAGGTGTTTGATAACAGGAGTGAGCAAGTACCTCCTACCTCAAATTAACCACTTAAAGTGGTCTATTTTTCACCTCTAAACTATCCTCAGCCCCTCCTTCTATTGCCCTTAGGGAATTTAAATTCAGAGACGTGACGTTTTCCATTATTGGCTCCTTGCCTCTTTGCAACTGTACAACATTCCTCAAAAAGTACATATAATTCTCCATCCCACGGAATCAGACAACAGTATCTATTTCAGGAGCAATTACATAGATAATGTAAGATACAATATTTTTCCTTAGAATTGTTTGTAATAATTGTGATTTCAAGGCTACTGGTTCAGTCTATGGCAATGCTGTCGCTGAGTTCATCTAAGTATTTCTCTTCAATCTACATACTTTTAAAACTCAGTGTGTCCTGTACATCAGACTGCCGTAAGGATACCATTTGCACTACACAGTGGTTTGTTAGAGCATTATACTTATAAGACAATATATTCCTTGAAAAATAATACACGTCAATGAAGAAACAAAGATACTGCAAAAATTACTACATAGAAGAAAAGTCAAAAATTCCGTTATTTCTCTTGTTTTAACACCTGTATAGTAAATCACATGTGACCACCACGTTGTTACATTAATAGGAACACAAAGCATAAAAGAACAAGAGCTACCTCTTGCTTTGCTTAAAGAAATTAAAGACAAGTTTAACCCGCACCTGCCAAACTGTCTTCAGAGGGAAAGAAATAGGTGGGGGCGGAAAGCCTCACCTGTCCTGTACCCCACAGTGCGTCTCCCTGAAAGCATTTTAAATATAGGCAATATAACTCTCACCTTTTCTTTTCTTTTTTCTTCCGTTCTAATCAATGGCAGACCTTTTACTGCACTCCCCTGCCCACTATCTCAAAGGCACGTTACAGAATAAGAGGACCCAAGTGTCACTTACCAGTTGCATGCCACAGATAAAGATAAGCGTGCACCTGCCACTGCAATAACCCATGGTTTCCGAGACCCCTGCCACAGCCAAACTGTCCCACGTCGGCCACCGTCGAGCCCCCACTTTATCCAATCAGATCGCGGGGAAGGACAGGCAAACCTGCCGAGGGCTCGGGGGCTCCGGGCTGCAGCTGCCAGCGTCCTGGGAAGTGACAGGCATTAGGACCTGCTAGCGCGGTGGCGGTGGCGGCGGCAGCTCCAGCCGCGCCCGCCACACATACCTTCACTCGCTCGGTGCACACGCCGCGCCGCGGGCAGCGCCGCCCGCGGAGACGCGCCCGGGGCCCGCAGGGGCAGCAGCGGCAGCCTCGCAGCGCCGCCGCGCCCTCGGGCATCTGGCCTCGAAGTTTCGCCCCCGCCGCTCCCCGCGCCGCCTCGCCCCACGCCCCCCAGCGCGGCCGCCGCCCGACGCGCGCTCGCCCGGCGCTCTCCGCGCGCCGGCTCCGGGGGCGGCAGAAGCGCGCGCGGGGAGCTGCCCGCCTCCCTGCGCCGCCCGCGGCTCCTCTGCACCCCGCGCTGCGGGGCCCAGCGGGCGGGGGCGGGGCGCGGGCCGGGAGGGGGCGTCCGGGCTCCGCGGTCCCGGGAGGCGGCGGACGAGGCTGCTGCGCGCAGGGCTGCCGGGTCCGCGCCGCGTCCTGCAGCGGCGCTGCCCCTCCCCTCGCCCAGATGTGTTAATCCTCCTACAACAAATCCTTCAACCTGCTCCCCGCCGCCCCCTCCCAAAGCGTCAACTTCCTCCAGCCCTGCCGGGGCTGCAGCCGAGGGGGCTGTTGGCGGCGGTGTCTAGGCGGGAAGGAGCGACGCAGGAGCGGCGGCTGCGGCGGTGGGGACACTGGGGCCCGCGGGCTGAAGAGTCCGGGCGGCGTGTCCGCAGCTTGCTGGGCTTGTGTGGGTCCTGCTCCCGCAGCCGAGCCCGGAGCACTATGCGCGACCGAGCCGCTTGTGTGCCTGTGTGTGTTTGGGGGAAAAGGGACGAAGAGGAGGGTAAGGGAAGGAGGATGGTTGATGAAATAGGAGTGCAGCCCTGGCATCCCGACCGGCCGGAAGCCCGCGTGGCAGACTGGTCGGAGAAGGGACGCAGCGGTTGCCGACGCACTGCCAGCCGCCCGGCACCCGGCTCCCAAGGATGTGCAAGGGCCGGAGCGTAGAGAGTTACGGAACAGACCCTGCTCCGGAAAAGGGGCCGGGTTGCTGCTGGAGTTGGTGGGAAAATTGGGAACTGGGGGAAGTAGGGACGCAATGAGTTGCCGTTGCTGCTTCAAACTGTTGTTTGTTTTCACTCAAGAAATGAAAGGATCAGAGACAATTTCAAAACCGAAGTACTTTAGCCTCAGGGGCCGTCCGGGCTGGATGTGGATTCCTGGAGGTGGATGCTGCAGCCCTCGCTCTGGAACGCCAGCCGGAAGCTGTGCCTCGGCTCCTGTAACCTGCGGAGACACGCGCTTCGGAGCCCGTTGCTGCCACCTGCGGGTGGAAAGCTGAAGAGCGAAGCAGTCTGGTCCAGGTGGCGTCCCCTGGGGTTTGAGTGTCGGGATCCAAGGGTCAGTGTTTTCTTTATAGACCTGAGCCTCTTGTCAAAGCATTTCTAACTCTCCCAGGAAGTGAAGGTGTGGTGTAGAGATCCGCTGAGGTACTGAGTCGTTGGTATGAAGGGGCAAGATTGGTAAGAAAAGAGAACGGTTAAGGAAACTAGCAAGTATCTTCCCACACCCCCCGAAGAGATTAAGACTGTTGAAAACACATCAAGCAAAGAGCTTTCCCTAGCAAATGGGATTTGGCCCTACTGAGAAAATGGTATTTGTGTAGGATAATATTATGCTGGGAACCACAAACACGGACCCCAAATGATTGCTTCCTTTGAATAAATAATGACGTATCAGAATGACTAAATATAAAGAAATTGAATAGGGCATAGGGACCCTAGTCTTCAGAAGTGTGGGACTGAATTTTCAGAAATGATTTGTCAACTGTAGACAGCAGAAAAGAGATTTGACTTGTTAAATTTGTAGAATGTGGATATTTTGTTACTATAATGAGAATGCCTGATTTTAATCGCCCCACTTGTAAATGGACTTTTCTCTGAAAAGTGTCTTTCGAAGTTTAATGAAATTATGAGAGCCCAATATGTGCTCTTACCCACTGAAGGGCCTAACAAGTAATAACTGCTCCACAACACTTGGTGAAACTGAAGCCAGAGGTATCTGGTGGCAAGTGTTTCTTTTCGTTGTTACTCTGTTTTTACACACAGGTTAGCTGTCCAGTAGCTGCTGGGGGTGTAGGTATTTTGTATTGCCAAGCAAAAAGAAAGCTGTAAGTTAATGCTTTCTAATGCTTAAAGAAGCTGTTGCCATATTATGAAAAGCATTCTGTTCCCTTTTAAAATTCATAATTGCAACAGTGCATTTCTGTGGATTCGTCTATAATCCTGCAGTGGTTTCCCTGCAACCAGCAACAGCCTGAGTGGCCTTTAGGCTGCACAGGTAAAAGGATAACATGACGCTGTCTGTAGCCGACTCTCAGTGCCCCACGCATAGTCCCTGGATTCTTGCCCTTTAGAACATGCCCATCTTCTTTCTGCAAGCACCTGGGACTGTTACAGGCTTTTTCTGCCCACAGGAGGTGCTTGACTGGGAGTAAAGGTACAGCCTCAAGAGCAACCTTCCCCCAGTAATGGATGGGAGTTGGTGGATAAATTCCCCAACTTTCTCAACCTAGAGCTGTGAAACCTTGAGGCATGCTCATGCCTGCCTTCTGAATTAGCTTCCTTCCCTTCCCTGCCCCATTTCCCTACTCCTCTACTGGTGCTTCCTGAGATCAACTCAGCAATAAACCACTTCACTCAAATCCTGTGTCAGGGCTGCCTCTGGAGAAACCCAGCAGAAGGCAGCCTTTAGGAGTTTTTATTCCTGATCTGACATCATTGTCACTGTTCTCAGAAGAGTGAACCAGAAGCGTGTTCAGTGTTGCACCTGCCGTTGCATTTACTGCGTGCACCCACTGCCTTACGTGCTGCCCCTACGTCATCTCGTTCATTACTCACAGGAAACTGGTGAGTTGGTGCAATGCTCGTTTTAAAGATGCCCTTGTGTACAGGGTTCTGTGCTATCAGTGGTTTCAGGCATCCACTGGCAGTCTTGGAACACATCCGCCATGGATAAAGGGGGACTACTATGTCTTGATCACAGACGCACATGTTCTCTGTGGCAGAATTAGAGTGTGGTGAAGGCATGTCTGTGGGACATCAAAATCTGCTTTTCTTTTCTGTACTTTCGTATTGGTATTTTACTGTACTTGCTTGTCATTCTTCTAGAATTCCGTACAGAAGTGATGACTTAAAAATATTTATAAGGATGATGACAAACTTAGTTGTCTCTTTTTTCCAGCTTTATTGAGATCATACTTTACTACCTCTAAACTTAAATCACATCGTATCTTTTAGATAGCATATAGGCTATGCCTGCCTTATGAAAATGTGCTGTAGTTAGGGCTGCAGTTCCATTCCTTAAGGTGGCCATGCCCTTCCTATTCTATTTCCTGTCATCTTTGGAGCCTTAGTGGAAAAGACTAGAGAGAGAATTGCAACTGTCCCATAGATGTGCATGAAGGAGAGAGACACCTCAAATTGGAATGGTGATGGCACTTTTGTTTAGTCACGTACTATATAGTATATGCGTGTAAAGTTATATACTATTCAGCTCTGTAAGGTGCTAAGGGCTTTTGTTGACTAGTCTGGTGGCACAGCTATTTTTAATTATCTTGTTTCTGTGGGGAGAATGTGTTACATTGGCTTTGTAACACCACTGAGCAATTTCACTCTGAGTTTTACTCGGTCTCCATTCATTATAGTTTGAAAACATAAAGGCAGCAATTAACTTTACAGTCACAAAACCAACATTTAATTCACTGTATATTTGTACAAACTTGGATGTTTTTTTTTCTTCTTTGGAAAATAACAGCTATTAGAAAACAGTATTTTCAAAATAAATTAAAAAAGAAAATAATCACTCCTAATCCTTCCATCCAGAGATAATCTTTCATTTTTGCATAAACTACAAAAATGGGATTATATCATGCATACTATATCTTAATCTACTTTTTTTCACTTAACAATAGATTAGAACATATGTCCAAATTATTAACTATTAAATTCATGGACTCTGCAGCCAGTTTGACTTCATAATCCAAGCTCTGCCACTTAGCAACTGTGTAACCTTCAGCAAATCGCTTAGTTCTCTGTACCATAGTTTCTTTATAAAAGGGGGCATGGAGTAATAATGCACATATATCATAAGGTTGTTGGGAGCATTAAGTAATGTCAATATATGTAAAGCTTTTAGAACAGTGCCTGGCCCATAGTTAACATTTTAGCATTGTTAGTTATCGTTATTCTGCATACAACACAGCTTTAATGACTACATAACATTCCAATGTAAGCAAGTATCCCAGTTATTTAATTCATATCTTTTTCTTAGACATACAAGTTGTATTTATTTTTTTATTGGGGTATAGTTGTTTTACAATGTTGTGTTAGTTTCTGCTGTACAGCGAAGTGGAGTTCCCTGTGCTATACAGCAGGTCCTTATTAGTTATCTATTTTATACATATCAGTGTATACAGGTCAATCCCAATCTCCCAATTCATCCCACCACCACCCACCCCCACTTTCCCCCCTTGGTGGTGGGCAGAATAATGGCCCCTCAAATATGTCCACACAGTAATCCCTAGAACCTGTGAATATGTTACTTCACATGGCAAAAGAGATTTTTGAATACATGATTACATTAAGAACCTTGAGATGGGGAGAAGACTCTGGATTATTCAGGTGGTCCCAATCTAATCACTTGGCCCTTAAAAGCTGAGAACATCTGGGGGGTGGGGAGAAAGAAAAGATAATGAAAGAAGGGTCAGGAGATGCAAGATGAGAAGACATTCAACCCACCATTGCTGGATTTGTAGATGGGGGAAGGAGGTTATGATTCAAGGAATGTAGGTGTCCTCTGGAAGCTAGAAAGGCTAAGAAACAGAATCTCTCTCATAGCTTTCGGGAGGAATACATTTATGCCCACAGCTTGATTTTAGCCAGCTGAGACCCATGTCAGACTTCTGACCTATAAAAGTGTAAGATAATTAATGTGCTGTTTTAAGCCACTAAATTTGTGGTAATTTGTCATAGGAGCAACAGAAAACCAATACAGTTTGCTTCCAATGTTTCAATATTATACATTTTATAATATTTAAATTTGTAGGCATGTCATCACCTATGTTTTGATTATTTCCTTATTATACATTTCTAGAGGTGAACTAGTGAGACAAAGAATGAGCAAAATTACGATGCTTTTGATAAATAAATCCAAATTTCCTCTGAGGATTTCTATAGATTTACACCTGTAGGGAACGTGCTTGCCAGATCCCCTATGCCTTTATCAGTAATGAATATTAAAATTTTTCAAAAACTTTTTCACCTTCCATTTTTAATTTGTGTGTCTTTTATGCACTAATTATTTATTAAATACCTAGTAAATATGCTGAGATGGACTGTGGCCTAAAAATATATCACATTGACTCTCACTTTCCTGTGATGATTCCTCTTGAAAGTTCAAGTCCATTTCTAATAATATTATCTAATGACAGATTCTACAGTACAGACCATAGCAATAAAAATCCATTTATCTATGTGACCAAAATGCTGGCCTTCAGAGATATTGATAAGCCACAATGACAGATTATGCCATGATAAGGACAGAGCTGTGTTATGGTCAGTGCGTAACCAGTCATGTTTTTGTATTAAATACCATTTGGGTTATATCCTTCTAAATTAAATTATTTTAATTTGTAATTTATGTAAATTTTACTTATAAGATCAAGTAAAGTACCACAAATATGCTGTGATTTCAGTACCTATTTGCTGGAGATAAATTGCATACATTAACCTGAGTATTTTTAACATTTCAATCATATTTATTATGAGATATTCTAAGTCATATTAATACAATTATTTTACAAATAATAAGATATTACAAATAATAATATTACAAATAATCTATTATTATAAATATAATTATATAAATAATTATATATATAATTATATATATACATATATATAAATATATATAATATATTATATATATATATTATATATTATATATATATATATATTATATATAATATATTATATATTATATATTATATATATAATATATAATATATAATATATATAAATAATAAATAATTATATATATTATATAATTATATAATATATATAATATAATCTATTATTATAAATATAATTATATAAATAATTATTATTATTTTAATAGATTATCTCATAGAAAGACATGCAATTTTAGGAAAAAAATATTTATCAGAGATTAGAAAATCTGTATTGTCATCTTTTTATTTTTCTCTAAGTTGTGCTGATTTTTTTCTTCAACACGAAGAATTGAAAAATAAGTGTAAGGATAAGCCAGGAGTTCTAGTTGCTATATTTGGGTAACAATCCACTCCAAATGTAACGGCTTTGAACAGTGATTTTATTATGCTCAAGGGTTCTATAGGTCAGGAATTTGGAGAGGGCTCAGTTGGGGAAGTGTCTCGGCTCCACACTGGGGCTTCAGCTGGAAAGACTCCAGGACTGGGAATGGCTCTGTGGCTGGGGGCAGAGATCACCTGAAGCTTCACTCACTCACACATCTGGCACATGGGCTGGAAGGACTTGAAGACCAGGACTGCAGAGCAGGTCACCTACATGTGGCCTCTCTTGCAGCTTGGCTTCCTCACAGCATGGCTGCCACAGAGGAGTCAGACTTCTTATATGGCAGCCGAGGGCTCCAAGCACAAGGTGCCAGCACACAAGGCAGAAGCTGTACTGCCCTTTATCACCCAGCCTCAAAAGTCACCCAGCTCAGGCTTCCCTGGTAGTGCAGTGGTTGAGAATCTGGCTGCCAATGCAGGGGACACGGGTTCGAGCCCTGGTCTGGGAAGATCCCACATGCCGTGGAGCAACTGGGCCCGTGAGCCACAATTACTGAGCCTGCGCGTCTGGAGCCTGTGCTCCGCAACAAAAGAGGCCACGACAGTGAGAGGCCCACGCACCGCGATGAAGAGTGGCCCTCGCTTGCCACAACTAGAGAAAGCCCTCGCACAGAAACGAAGACCCAACACAGCCATAAATAAATAAATAAATAAATAAATAAAATTAAAAAAAAAAAAAAGAAACGTGTGGTCTATCCAGCCAATGGAATATTAAAAAAAAAAAAAAAAAGTCACCCAGCTCCACTACCACCAGAGTCTATTAGTTCCAAGGAAGTCACAAGCCCACCTTACTTAAAGGGGGGAAGACCTAGGTGCCCACCCCCATGAGTGGAGGAATGTCAGAGAAGCTGAGGGCCATGTTTTCAAACCTCTGTTTTAACCACTGAATCATGATTAAAGGGAACTTACTATTTCTTGAAAATTGAAATAAGTAAAAATTAAAATTTAGATGTCAATGCTAGTGTCACAATCAAAAAGTTAACTTTATACTAATATCTCAGAGAAACCAGCTGATTTAATATGAAAGAAAGTGGTGCTCTGAATTAACCAGAGTAAGAATTGATTAGTAATAATTTGACTTTGGGTTTCATATTCTGTGGAGAAGAGAAGTAGAAAAAATATATTCCATCCATTCAAATGACTTCACATTCTCAAAAGCCAATTAAAAGCTGAGATTCATTTCCTACAATTACAAGATGAGGAGTAGAGTATTTAAACCATTCAATAGAATAATACTAAACAAATGATTAGTTTTTAGTTAGGCAGTAGTAATATGTACTCTACATTTTTTTCTATGTAATTAAGATTTACTGCACAGCTTGAAAGTATCTTTCCTGATCATGTAATTACTGTACAATTTCTTTATTTGCTGTGCTTTCCCCAGTTTATCCTTCTACAACCCTAATAAATACTAATTTAATACAATATTAGAAAGTGACAACGAGAAGTGTTAGGAAAGTAGATGTAGTGTACTTACTTATAATAGGATTAATTCAAAATCCTAACAGGGTGGTGGTATATTCTGAGCTTCTGAAGGGAAGAAAAATAAATCCCTAAATACAGTTGTTTCTTTTTTATAGCTAAGATGTTCAGTAATATAAATACAGTATTCTAATCAAATGTTTGTTTTCCCTTTTTGGGGAGAAGGTGGGATGCTGAATTTAAATCGTCTTTTAAACCTGGAGGCGGACGAAGGAGGCAGGCATTTCTGGTGTTCCTTCTTTCACTGTGAGCTGGAGTACAGGAGCATGACTTCCTCGTAAATCCATTCCGCCTCCATTGCCCATCCTGGAATTGTGCAGTGAAGACGGTGATTGTGAGATGCTTCCAGGAGGCTTTGCCCAGGCATTTTGTGGAAAATATGGGTGTTTCTTTGATACCTTCTGATAATGGTCTTTGGGGGAGACATGGCCAATGATCTCCCCTTCCCATAATATTTTTGTCTTCACATATGCCTTCTTGGCAAAACCACATAAGCACTAACTTCAAATCATAATAAAATTCTCATTAGTCATAATACTGTTCAGCCCAACAACCAGTTCCCTGGGCATCACAACATTGTCACTGTACGTCAGCCAGCACTGCCAGCCTGACTCAAGATTCCTCTGTGGGACCATAGAGAATTTCCGGATACTGTCCACGTGACTCAGGAGTCCAGGGGACACTGGAGAACTGTACCCAGGCCTTCACTCTGTCCAACCACATTACCTTGCCAATTTTACTGTGGCGCTGCCGCCCCCTGTTGGGGTTGTGGGAGTGAGAAATGTGGCAAAACAATTCTCCTTTAGACTTTGCCCTCAATCTACACCCACCATGCAGGGATTTCAGCCTCATCCAGAGCAGATGGGAAAAGATGTGAAACACCTTTCCTTTTGTCTGCTCCTCCAACTTATGCCACAAATCTACTTTCCCCCATCCATTCAGTGGCTGAAAGTGGTGAGTTTCCCTCTCTTCTCACTCCCTAGTCAGAACCCTCCTCTGAATGACATCCTCTTTCTTTGACGAGGGGACACTAATAGAAGATGGGGTGCAGAGAGAGAGCAGCCAGCAGAAAGGGAACAAAAAATGTACTTGTTAACAGCTGCAAGTTGAGTGAAACACATATTGCCTTTAGGGACTAACATTTGGAAGTTTAGGAGAGAGTCTAAAAAGTACCATAGCCAAAAAAAAAAAAAAAATTAAGATCTGTAAGTCAGTATAGTTGAGGGCTGAGGGCTATGGCAGTTCTGACAAAGGGAAGTTACTGCCACCTGTGTGAATCGGCAGCAGTATTTAAGCTGGCTCAAGTCTTAGAGGTAGAAAAATTGCAGATCCAGACACAGAAAGTAGGTCAGTTTAGCTGCAACATAAGGTGCCTGGAGAAGAAAAGAGGGCAATGACAAGTCTGAATGTCAGTCTGAAGAGCTGGACTTTACTGAGTAGGCAATAAGGGGCCTATTATAGTTCTTGAGCAGAGAAGACAAGAGCTGTGCCCTAGGAAGATTCACCTTGCAGCTGTACATAAAATAGATTGGAAAGAAGGGAGTATGGGTGTAGGAAGCCACGAAAAACTAAAGCCATTAATCATTGCTCAATGTTGTATATACTAAGGCCAAGACATCTAGAAGATTGTTTTTAACCTAACATTTTAGATAGTTCCATTTCATCTGTTCTTTGCAAACCTTTGCCAAAGTAAATGTATATGATAAATTTGATACTCTACAGATCCTTTGGCAAAATATTTTAATATCTGAATTCTAAGAATTGAAAAAATACACTTTTCCTATCAGTTGTTATAGTCACATATGCATCACCATATTCAGATCCAAATATATCATGAGCTTCATTTCTAAGTAAAACATGGAACACATTTTTTGTCTCTCAGTAACTTCATTATACCTTAGGCTTAAATGTACTCAGACATGTGAATATACACAGAGCTTACTTGGGTTTTAATATATTCCCATTAAAATGAGACTATTTGGATGAAAAGGTAGGAATTAAATGTGTCTGTTTCAATGGCAATATATAATTAGCTATCAGTGTTGGACTAAAGAAGTGCCATTTTAAAATGATAAACTATAGAATGTGTTTATGATGTGGAGGAAAAAGGGAAATATTTCTATAATTAATTTAAGACAAAAACTATTGGGAGTTTATAGTTCTTAGAGTTGTTTGTATTTATTCTAGCAGGGTTATAGTAATATCAAGTTATGATAGACATTTCATGGTTCCTATGAAGATGGAATGCCAAGTGCTTCTTTTTCCCTATCTCCTTTAGGATTTCAAGATTTGATTGCCTAAGTGACATTTATACTGTCACATACTTTTGTGAAATGCCTTATGTTAATTACAGTTTTCACATTTTGCATGGTGACAAAATTGTCATATTGTCTTATGCTTGAAATATTTTTAAATAGTGGTTTCTGTAAAGAGGTCTTAAAAGTGGATTTTTCTTCAGAAAAACTGTAACCAAGTAAAAATGAATTTTGGAAAGGAATTTCTTTCCTCCCTCCCTTCCTTCCTTCCTTCCTTCCTTCCTCCCTCCCTCTCTTCCTCCCTCCGTCCCCTCCCCTCCCTCCCTCCCTCCCTCCCTTCTTTCTTTCTTTCTTTCTTCTACAATTTATTGAGTGCTTATCAGGTTCCAAGCACTGTGCAAATCACTTTATTCTCACTCATTTCTCACAATTGTATCTGAAATCATTATCTGAATTACATCTTAGATCATCGACATCTCCATTCTATAGACCGGGAAACTGAAATTTAAAGAGATTAAGCAATTTGAAGAAGATCAAGGAGTGAGAAGAGTCAGAGTAGGGCTCAAAGTCCAGTTCTCTGATTCCAGCACAGACTTCCTGAGAAACAATATAGATGCCAAGCTAGGGCAACATGTGAAACACAGGCTTTGGAGACAGCTAGCCCTGCCTTCAATAGACCCCTTTGCTGTTTACAACTTATGGAACGTTAGACATCTCATTTAATGTTTCTAACTCTGTGTAACTTTATCTGTAATATGGGGACAATAACTTAGTACTTACATCATATGATTGCTGGAAAAATTTAATGAAATAATATAAAATGTTCCAAGATCTCAGGGTAGTAATCGCTTGCATGGCATTATTGGGCAATATTAAATTAATTATAGAAAAACATGTATTTCCCTTTAAATTTTTTCAATTCCCACTTTCTCTCTTACAATCTTATACCCTTGCATTCTAATCCCAAACCTATTACTAACTTACCATTACCAGCACTTGATAGTGGATTCAGTTCCCTTCACCATCATATATAAGCTTACATCTAAGATGTCTGAGGCCTGAAAAACGTTTTTTTTTAAACCTATGGAATGTGTAATAACTGTTTTGCTTGAAAGCCCAACAAGCTGATGCTTCCCCCCACTTGCAAGCATGCTAAACAAACCGCACCAAAATATTTGCTATAGGCAAATAAACAAAGCCACATATCCTACAAAGAATGTTTATAATATCACTCACAATCCATGGAGAAGGTCAGATTCAAACCAACTCCTACCACGCACTGTGGACTGAAGACACACTAGTGATGTTATTCTAAACTCACGTAAGCACCCAGGATCCTTTCTGGTGCAATTTGTACTGCCAACAGATGCAGGTCTTATCCGTGGTTCTGGTTCTCCGCAGAAGTCATTTGCATCATTTCTGCTTCCACTGTTTAGTGCCCAAACCTGGATCCAGAAAAATGGACAGCCTATTTTAGAGAGGCCACCATCCACACCACTGAGTATTTTTATTGCAACACCTGGGATTTTTTTCCTGAGATAGTTGGTAGTGAACACTTAAGTAAGTAGCCAGATTAACCCACTTGGACTTTAAAGTATGTAGTGATTCCTAGAGCCTAGAACACCAAGAATTGTGTTCATTGTTCTCTTAAATAAGTCATTGTTATCTAGAACTCCTTTCACGGTCTGGTGACAATCTCCCAATTCAAATAGAGTGGCCTGTGCCTTAGTGGAGTTCAGCAGAAATTCCAGGGTCTACAGTTAGTACTTTGCTGACCAGGGTCGGTGGGTCATCCTGTTGGTTCATACTTTCCTCACACCAGATACTGGATTAAGATAAGCTAACAATCAGTATCACGTATGCCCGGAGAGAGATAATTTGCTATCCTGTAGTAGTCGGAGTAGGGGGAGAGGCAAGCTCAGAGAGGATTGCTCTAAAACTGCTTGGTAAGAGCACTGGGAAGAGTTCCTCATCTGCCTAATAGGGATCACAGAAGTAATTCATGAGATTCACTCTTGGACCTGACCATGAGGCTAGAAAGAGAAAGTGATGTATGGCATGAAATTTATTTAGTAGGAGCATCTGACAAAGAAAGTCAAGGATATATTGAGGAGTAACTGCAGGACACAAAATGGCCAGGAAAAGCAGGAACAACATAACGGTACTGATGCTTCTCTAGGGATGAGATTGAAGTAATGTGTCACGGCCCTTTCTCAACAAACTCCTCATTTACTCCCTAAAACTTACACTGTACTAATTTCTTCATTAATCATCCATCACAATGCTTTGCATAAGTAATAGTCTCCATTTATAGATGCTAAAAACCTTTGAAAACAAAAGTAAGATAAAATTTCAAAGAAATTTTGGAAGCCTTTAGTTTTAAACTTGAAAAAATAGTACCATTAAGAGAAATTCACACTGAGCTCAAAGCACTCTACAAGTTCAATATATTCTGTTTAGAGGAGAGAAAATTGAAGCTAAGACCTTCTTTTAGTAATGATCATTTTACTGTCTGCTATCACACTAGGTAAATAGTGCACAGCTCTCAAATTTAGTCATGAAAAGTAATCATTTTCCAACAAAAATGGGTAATTCTCCATTTCAGCTTCCATATAAGTACCTATAGAATTAAAATATTGACCTGAAATACATTTCAAATGTTCATCTTATTATAATTCCCAAAGGTCATATCTTTGAAAGTTATCCTTAAAGATCACTAATTTTCCTTAAAGTTGTGGATATTTCATCTTGGTCTAGAATAGTAAACACTATATTCTGCCTCCTTGACTCTCATGATTAGTGAAAAAATTTTAAAACAGTTAAGAATGAAAAAAGGTAATAGCATTAATCTAATAAAATATATACATTTTAAAAATTACAATGTTGGTCATAGACTGGGCAGGAGGCACCTCTGCACCACTTCTTATGTTTCTGTCCATTGGTGAGAGCTCCATGGTTATACCACTGCTGCCTAGCTCTGCCCTCTCATTCACTTCTCCCTCTGCAGGCGAGATGGAGGGGCTTAATCTGAGTGGTAAGTTCAAAAGGAGAAACTGGGCCAGTGCAGCCCAGGCACTTCTCTGAGCCAGCATGCCCACATGCACCAGGCCCTAAATTTTACATACTGGCTCCTGTATGGGGAGGCTCTGATAATTCAGCCATGCCTGAGGCTTGTTAAACAAGACTGTCTAGTTCAGTATCAGGAGTCTCACCCTCTTGTAGATATATTCTCCAATACCAACTTTATCAGTAATAAAGGTGTTATGTTGGCTTTAAGTTGTCTTATTTATTGAATTATTTCTCAATTGACACTATTTATTAAGCCTGTGTCAACACCAAGCAACAGCTGTTGTAGACATATATTGTTTGATTCAGTTACTTATTCCTTCAGGATTATGCTTTGGTCTGAAAGTTGTAGGTGAAGGCTTGTGTTTTATTTTCTACGCTATTATTGAAAACTTGGTGAATGCATGTGTGTGAACATAACCAGCAATGCTTAGGAAACACCAGAGAGCAGAGTTATGTACTCAGTAACTATGTTTTGAGAATCCACTATGTGCTAGGAACATTCTGGATGCTGGGATTGTGGTAGTGGAAAAGACAGTCCCTGCCTTTATGGCATCTACTTTCTACTGAGGGAAAACAAACAATAAACATATCATTGTATACAACATACATACACACACAGGATGCTAGCTGGTAGTGATAACAATACTTAATAAAATGTGTTACAAGGATAGGGTAATCCTTCTTTGGGTAGGATGGTTAGGGAAGGCCTCTCTAAGGAAATAAAAGTTGACCTGAAACCTAAAAATGTGAAGTGGTAGTCATGAGCTTATCAGGGAGAAAGGATTCCATACAGAAGAAATAGAAACTTCAAAGGTCCTGAGAGGAAACTTATCAAATCCAATGGGCAGAAAGATGACCAGAGTGACTGTAATGTAATAGATGGGAATTGAGAAGCAGGAGACAATGAGACTGGAGAGGTTGGCAGGACCTGGATCATGAAAGGAGACCTTGTAGGCCATAATTTAAAAAGAAGATTTTATTTGAAAATGAAATAAAAATGTATTGGAGTGTTTAAAGTTAGGAATGCATGTGATCTGAATTGTTTTTAAAATTTCCCTTTGGCTCTTTTGGTAGAAAGCATTGCAGAGACAGCACATAAAACTGAATTGCAGTGGCTCAGGCATGAGGTAGCTGCTTGTTCAGGGTTGTCCTTGTTGGGGAGTAGGAGTGGGCAGACTTGAGAAATCCCGGGGGCTAGAGCCAATAGCACTTACGTACAAACGACATATGGGGAGTGAGTAGGGTTGCAACCCTACAAATTAAGGATCACTCCTACATATTTATCCTGAGCACCTGGGTGAACAGGGGTACAATATCCAGAGATGGGGAAGACTTTTGGAGGATCAAATTGAGTTTTATCTTGCACAAATGGTTCTATTTGTTTCCAGATGTTTGTGGTGTCTTTTAGACTACCGAGTTGAGATATCAAGTAAGCAGCTGGATATATGTGTAGGGGTCTCAAGGGAAAAAGTCAGGGCTAGAAATATTTTATCTGTTGCTCTTTGCTGCCATGAGTCAGAGAATTGCTGGGAAGTAATAAGATTAATAGTATAAAATATTGCACATGGACACATATTGTTTGACCACCATTACGCTAAAAGCACTATACATCTCTTGTGGAAAAACTGAGGTTAAAAGAGAGTAATAATTTGCCCAAAGGCACACAGACAGTAAGTGGTAGGCTAGGCATTGAATTCATGTCTTTCTGACTCCAAAGTCCACGCTCATTGGACTAAAATCAAGGAGGCACCTTCACCCTCCATGCTCTTAGAACAGGAGACTGGGTTTCATTTGTTACGTCAGTTTGCTGTACGACTGCACCATATAATCAACAAGAAAACCCTTGGAACTCAAAGGTTCTGTGTGCTTGATTTCAAAGCTACTAAGAAAGGAGTAATTTGTAATTTGAAAAGAACAGTTTGTGGGGGAGAAGGACTCCTCAAGAATTGGGGGTGGATAATAATCAAGGGTTTCTAACCTTGTATCCTGAGCTTTTATCAAATTATCTTAGGAGGTTGGCCATAAATCTCAGTGTGTCCAAACCAAACATAATTAATGTGTATTATTCCAAGATAATTTTTAATAATGCCCACTTTAATTCTCAAAAGTATCCCAGTTTTGACAAATTATATGGTCACTCAGTACTTAGAGGTCTTTGACCCAAATGCTCATGAATAACTGAGAGAGTACAAATACCCACAAATCCTTCACTCTTCCTCTTTAAAAGAGGAGGAGCCAAGGCCCCTGAGGTGACAGAGCACAACTATCAAACAGGGGCCCCTCCATTCACTCTTCATATCCAACCCATCCTTCAAAGGTCAATTTTTTAATTATTTCATTTATTTTTTTCACTCAGCTTTCTCGTATTAGTGTATTTATGCCATCCATTTGATCCTTACTACAGATTATTTTCTGTTGAAGCATAAAAGTATTTTTTTCTCTCTTATTTAAATATAAGCTCTATATATCTCCAAATGTCTCAAGTCTTTTCACTTTAGGTATTCAGTAACTGTTGAAACAATGTTGAAAAAACTGAAGTACTATGAGAGTATAATGGGAGACATGTTTGGTAAGTATCGTTTTTTAAAGAACATGAACTAAAGTGTATGTAAGATCTTCTACTCCTTTTTGCCTTCCATAGTACAAATGGCCTTATCTCTGCATATCGACAAAGAGAATCTTTTACAAGAATCTCAAGATGCACACAACTGGTGCAATATTAAATTGGCAAAGGACTATGGAGACATTCTGGCCCAAATTCTGGAAACCAAATTGTAATTTAGAAAGATAATTACATAAAAAGTGTAATCTGCCACAATGCTCCATTGGATAATATAATACTGGGGTCTAACTTTGGCTTTTTTTTTTTTGAGAACTGAAAATGTGTTTTCTTAAATTGCACTTGTTCTAAGAGTTGCCTCATATAAACTCAAGTCTACTAAACTGATACAACATACAAAATATTAGTTGTAACACTGTAATACAGTGAGGTTACAACATTGTTACATGTTGGGTTCTAAACCACTTATAAATACACTACTTTTTGTGTACATACCCCTTACAGTATTTCTATTTGCTGTGTTGTTTGAGAACAATTGAGCAAGGCTGAATAAGGTACAAAAGGAAAGTATATATGCAAACATTTGAACATTCAAGCCTTTTTTTTTTTTTTTTTTGGATAATTATCTAGTCTCAATTCAGTGGAATGGTGGGGGAGGGTTGGAATCTGAAGAACTGTAAATGCTCCTGCTAACCGACCAGGTTTACTACATTCTGTTTTAATATTAAACATTTGAAACCATAAAATATATTAATTGATGTGTTTATTGTCATGAGAATTAAGCAGATATAGTAGAATAGCACTTGATTTGGGTTATGGCCTACAATGATGAAGTTATATGTACATGTATTAGTCGGCTTTCACTAAGTTATTATGTATTAACAAATGACCCAAAACTCTCAGTGGCTTAAAACAATAAAAGGTTATTTCTTACCTGGTTATGTTTCAACTGCAGGTCAGCTACAGCCTCTCTTCATGTCTTTTTCTACCTGAAGGGCCAGGCCTTATCTGTGTAGAATGCATTATTGTTATTCCAATATTTCAACTTAAATAAAGCTCACTCATGTTAAATACTGTTTGTGTGCTGGCAGGAAAAAAAAGATCAATGGCAGAACCACACGACAGCTCTCAGAGCTTTTCCTGGGATGTGGCAACATCATTTCCAAAGCAAGTCTCACGGCCAAACTAATGTCGATAGAGCATGGAACTATAACCTCTTACAGAGAGGGCAGCATATAATTGGGAATAATAGAATTTACCACAGTGCATATGATACATCTCACAGCAACCACAGCATATAAATTTTGATTATGTACTAAAATAGAAAACAGGCAACTCTGATCTAGAAATCATAGAATAAATAGCTGTATTGGAATAGCATCTGCTTATTTCTTCTACCTGCAATGAACAGGCAAGGGTATGTATTAAAACATACTGGCAAGTCCAGACAGACAGACAGACAGACAGACAGACAGACAGACAGACAGACAGACAGACACACACACACACACACACACACACACACACACACACACACACACACGTGTTAATGATCAACAATCTTTGAAGACTGAGTTTTGCTGCCTCCCAATGTCCTTAATTAGATTTCAGTTAGGTTAGCACTCATTTCTGAGACTAACAAAAAAAAGAATGCCGTGAAGGACAGCTGTTATCTGTGATGCCAGCTTCTATGTTCTGTCTCTAATTGACGGTACTGGTTTGAAAGGTGAAGAATGTTCCTTTTTGTAGGGGAATATATTTATTACCAAATAGGAAAAGAATAAGTTATTTTCCAAATCAAAAAAGATTTATTATATGTTATTGTTCACTCCACATCCAGGTATTAGAAAAGAACACAAAATATTAGTCAGTCCCTATAATTATAATGTCCTTATAATTATTAACCCTAAGAAGTGTCACTCAATCTTCCAAGTATATATTTACCAAAACAATCAAGTGCCCTAATTTATGACTTCAACATAGGTTACACTGAAGGAAAATTTAATGCTTAGAACTTATAAATAGAAACAGGCTTGAACTGAACCTTTTAGAAGAGTAGCAAGAAATAAGGAGTTGGATATTTCATAATTTATAGTAACAGGAAGTTTAACAGTTAGTGACTGAAGTAAGTCTTGGAATTAACCAGCCAGAATGAACTCATTAGGCAAAAAACTTTAGCAAAATCTGAGGTTAGTATATTTTTCTCATTAGACATCTCTGGTCCCATAAAAGAGACAATCAAGCTGACATATTCCTACTTTAATAAGGGCTTGCCAAATATAGCTCTTCAAAATTAATTAGCCTACTAATCATAAAAGAGAAATGAACAGTTAGGTAGGCTCTCTAACATTGAAAATACCCTGAAGAAGTACCAGACCCATTTTATTCTATTAACATGTCTATTAGTTTTACTTCACATGATACTAATATTAACATGTTGGATGATACTCTTATTAATAAATAATTTTCCTTTTTTCCTATATATATCTAATCTTCATGAAGATTCCATCATTCATGTCTCCACTGATTCAAGTTGGTAAATTTGTTTTTTAAAAGTATCCTAAAAACAATCAGATGCCAGATAATCAAAAGAAATATTCATAATAAGAATGTAAGCATCTTAGTGACACTATCCCAATACGTATCCTTTTTCTCATTAATGTTTGAGAGGCAGTATATGAAATAAAGTACCCTGTTTCACAGTGGAGCTCTGAAGGCAGCTGAGAAAACAGAGTTGGGGAAGGATATTAGAAAATCTGGACAGGAATATGAAAAAGTGATCAAGTGGAGGAAGAAATTCATTACCAGTCCCTATGACTCTCAATATTTTATGTGATAAGATAGTACATTTTATGTGATTTACCAAAGATCTTCAAAAAATATTGACATAGAGCAGATTATTAGGGACTTCCTCTTCCACATAGGTTAGAATTTCGTTTTGTATGGTTCTTCTTGTAGTCTCAACACATAAGTGAACTGATGTACCCCAACACAAATAACTCGTACATGAGCTGGGGCACACATGATATACCTGTGCACTCCACACACTGACTCACTCAAGAAGTATCCATCATGCCGCCACTATGCCAGGAATGTACTAGGTGCTGCGGTGCAATATATGTAGTTATCAGCATATAGATGGTATTTTTAAAATGGAAATGAATCAGATCATTTAGGGAGATAACAGACAAGAAGAGGATCAAGGGAGACATAAGGAATTCCAATCTTTGGGGTATCACAAAGAGCAGCTATTGAAGTAGGAGAAAAATTAGAAGCAGAACAAGAGAGAATTTTAAGAACAAGGAAGTGGTCAGTTCTAAGCAGGGTCAATTGGACTTTGTTTCAGTGATATCCTCTAGTATATATACATCGTATCCAGGATGTTCCATTGTTTGGAAAGCCTGGTATTTCTGTGATCATTCAATAACTCTGAAGTGCCTTACTTCAAAATGGACCTCTAACTATGAGAAAGTAACAATTTATATTGGCAACTATTATTTTTGCACAATCAATGTCTTGGCCCCATGGATTTAAGATAAACTATCTAAATAATTTACTTCTTATCTTGCTAAAGATATTCCATATAATTGACTGCCTGTAAGACTATGAAACCAAGCAACCTCTTTAAAAACCACCAGTGAAGACTAAATGACTAAGACTTTCATATGCAGATAATCTCAGAATTAGTCTAAGCACAAAGTTAGTTTTTGTATACATTATTAAATCTTTTTTCTTAGCTGAACTATCCTAAAGATTTAAATTTTTGATTTATTCAAAGTAGTTGCTGATTTATCCATAAAATAAGTCCTTAATTGTAAAGAAGTATAACTAAGCTCAGTGAATTCCTAAAGTATGCTTTACAGAATATCCTACCCTGCCCCCATCCACTACCACACACATATTATTTATTCAAGTCATAGATTCCCAAGACCACTCAACCAGGAGAATCAAGATTTATACAGTAGTTATAATTCATGTATGAACAACAGTGACCTCATGTGGCTAATGTTTCATGCCTGAAACCATTAGACTAAGAACAACAAAAAACAGCCTATGCTACACATCAAAACTTATACCATAATGAATGATTCGAGCTGCCCATGTCATGCAACATAATTTCTTTCTTAAGGCCTCTGATCACAAAGCAATCCCTTCCAAGGACCAGTATGGGTTCACTCTACGTATGTTTATAAGGTTAGATTGTTCAAAGATTAATTTAATGGAATAAGGTATCTTGAGGGCCAAGGACCAAATCTTACTTCTTTGTGTCACCAAAGGATTTAGTTCTGGTCTTTGCACCTTGAAGGAATTTTCCAAACGCTTTTTAAATTTCATCTTGTCTTCCTTGTCCTGGGTATCCTAATGTTAAAAAATAAATGCCTAAATATCAGTTTAAGAACATATACCTTTGGCACTTCATTACCCAGTTGTTTCTAACTTTGGGGGAATGGCTGTATTTCTCTTCCATTTGAGCAGTTCCCTTAACCAACTTGAACCACGATAATATTCAGGACTTTCACTCATTTGCTCAAAAATATTTTAATGTATTATCTGCTAGAATAACAACAGATTCAAACATATTACATAACATTAAGAATAAAATAACTTCCAGCTCTCCTTTATAATCAAGGGTAAGGTCCTTTATCATCAATTTAAAACTGCTATAGTTAAATCATAGGTAGGTGTAACTGCATCAGTAAGATCTCTTAGCTAGGGAACACCCAAGTAAGGGTAAATTCTGAAGTAACATGATATTCAGTAGATGAGAGACTGCTGTTCCCAATACTCTGCTCAGAATTAACACATTATATCTCCTAGCAGAGTGGTAAATAACATGCTCTGGAGTAAGAAAACTTGGCTGATAATCCTGACTTCAACATTTATCTGGCTTTAGGCCATTCACTATATTCTCTTAGAGTAGTCATCTCTGAAATGGTAAAGTATATTAGGATCTACCTCATGTAGTGATCATGAGTCTTAAATTAGAAACTGTTTGTATAACATTTGCTATGGTCTGAATGTTTGTGTCACCACCCCACCATTCAGATGTTGAAATCCTAACCCCCAATGTGATGGTATTAGAAGGTGGGGTCTTTGGAAGGTGCTTAAGTCATAAGAATAGAACCCTCATGAATGGGATTGGTACTCTTTATAAAAGAGACCCCAATCAGCTCCCTAGTCCCTTCCACCATGTGAGGACACAGAGAGAAGTCTGCAACCTGGGAGAAGGACCTCACCCACCATGCTGGCACTCTGATTTAAACTTTCAGCCTCCAGAACTATGAGAAATAAATTCTGTTGTTTACAAGCCACCCAGTCTATGGTATTTTGTCATAGCAGCTAGAGCAAACTAAAAACAGCATCTCCTAGGTTTTTGGCACATAGTAGGTGCTCAATATTTCAAGCTATAATTTTTAATTGAATTTATCTCTTATTTATTATTTTTATTTCTCATCTATATTTCTGCTTTTTAAATTAGAGTTGAGGTATAATGTACAGTTCATCATTTTCCCCTTCTTTTCTACCATTTTTAACCCAATGCTGTATTTTTCTACACTTTATGTCTTTTATCCTCTTTCTGGTCCAAGGAAGCACCAGGTAAGTAGTGTAGGTAATTTTTGCTAATATATTATATTTACCTAGTTATTCCTTGGGAAGTTAAAGTATGCTTTGAAAATATTAGTCTGAAATCTGATTATCTAGAAAGACTTCTTATTGTAATTAGATGGAATAAGTTTGATATCACATTTACTACATAAAGGGTATACAGCAAAAATAAATCTACCTGTGAAAGACAACATTTAAAACTCTCATCTAGTTATTATTGTAATCCTTAAAAATATAAAAAACAATAAAATCAAATTACGTGAAATACTCTAAAATATATATCTAACATAAAAATACACCTACATAAAATTTTACACATTTTGTTTCCATGTCTGAAAGGAAGTTTATGTGAGTTCACTGTTTCAATAATAACAGAATTATTTTCATTTATTTATTCAACAAATATGTATTAAGATCCTGCTGTGTGTTCGGTACTATTTTTGGCACAATTATTTCATATTAAACAGAATAGAGAAGATCAGTTTTTATGAATGTTATACTCTAGAAAGGTGAAATGACAATAAGTAATAAATAAGGAAGGAAGTAAATAAATGTATATCAAGTGGCAGTAAGCATGATGGAAGAAAAATAAGTGAGGACAAGGTGGATAGACAGTGATAGGGTATATTTTATGTAAGGTGGTCAGGAAAGGCATCTATTATAAAGAAGCATTTAAAGAGACTTCAGAAGTTGTAAGGAAGAACATTTCAGGCAGAGAGAACAAGAGCAAAAGCCCTGCAGTGGAAGTCGACTTGGAGTGTGCAAGAAATTCTGAGACTAAAGCAGAGTGAATGAGAAAGAAAGGGTTTGGAGATTAATTCAGAGAAATAGCAGGGCATGAAATCAAGTAAGGCTCTGTGAGCTATACTGATACATTTAAATTTTGTTCTGACCCAAATATAAAAAGTCATTTAAGAATTTGATCTTAGAGGGACATAATCTGGCTTATATTGTAAAAGCCAGACTGGCTTTGGGGCACATAATAGATTGGGATGGAGTGGGGAGAAAGATGAGAGACCAATTAGGAAGTTTTCCAACAATCCAAGAGATGATGGTGGCTTGGCCAGGATATTTGTGGTAGATGTGGGAGAAAATATTCATATATCAGGTATGATTCAAAGCAGGAATTTAGAGAAAGTT